>NC_042621.1:303882671-304025171 GCF_901001135.1 Rhinatrema bivittatum
CTGCAGGGCAGGAATGAGGTGCATGGGGGTCTTGGTGCTGGAATAGAGAGGGGTGCTGCAGGGCAGGAGTGAGGTGCACTGGGAGAGCTGGTGTGGGGGTCTCAGTGCTAGAATAGAGAGGGGTGCTGCAGGGCAGGAGTGAGGTGCGCGTGGGGTCTCGGTGCTGGAATAGAGAGGGGTGCTGCAGGGCAGGAGTGAGGTGCACTGGGAGAGCTGCGTGTGGGGTCTCAGTGCTAGAATAGAGAGGGGTGCTGCAGGGCAGGAATGAGGTGCGTGTGGGGTCTTGGTGCTGGAATAGAGAGGGGTGCTGCAGGGCAGGAGTGAGGTGCGTGTGGGGTCTCGGTGCTGGAATAGAGAGGGGTGCTGCAGGGCAGGAGTGAGGTGCGTGTGGGGTCTCGGTGCTGGAATAGAGAGGGGTGCTGCAGGGCAGGAGTGAGGTGCGTGTGGGGTCTCGGTGCTGGAATAGAGAGGGGTGCTGCAGGGCAGGAGTGAGGTGCACTGGGAGAGCTGCGTGTGGGGTCTCAGTGCTAGAATAGAGAGGGGTGCTGCAGGGCAGGAGTGAGGTGCGTGTGGGGTCTCGGTGCTGGAATAGAGAGGGGTGCTGCAGGGCAGGAGTGAGGTGCGTGTGGGGTCTCGGTGCTGGAATAGAGAGGGGTGCTGCAGGGCAGGAGTGAGGTGCGTGTGGGGTCTCGGTGCTGGAATAGAGAGGGGTGCTGCAGGGCAGGAGTGAGGTGCGTGTGGGGTCTCGGTGCTGGAATAGAGAGGGGTGCTGCAGGGCAGGAGTGAGGTGCGTGTGGGGTCTCGGTGCTGGAATAGAGAGGGGTGCTGCAGGGCAGGAGTGAGGTGCACTGGGAGAGCTGCGTGTGTGGTCTCGATGCTGGAATAGAGAGGGGTGCTGCAGGGCAGGAGTGAGGTGCACTGGGAGAGCTGCGTGTGTGGTCTCGATGCTGGAATAGAGAGGGGTGCTGCAGGGCAGGAGTGAGGTGCACTGGGAGAGCTGCGTGTGGGGTCTCGATGCTGGAATAGAGAGGGATGCAGGGCAGGAGTGAGGTGCACTGGGAGAGCTGCGTGTGGGGTCTCGATGCTGGAATAGAGAGGGATGCTGCAGGGCAGGAATGAGGTGCATGTGGGGTCTCGATGCTGGAATAGAGAGGGGTGCTGCAGGGCAGGAGTGAGGTGCACTGGGAGAGCTGCGTGTGGGGTCTCGATGCTGGAATAGAGAGGGGTGCTGCAGGGCAGGAGTGAGGTGCACTGGGAGAGCTGCGTGTGGGGTCTCAGTGCTAGAATAGAGAGGGGTGCTGCAGGGCAGGAATGAGGTGCATGTGGCGTCTTGGTGCTGGAATAGAGAGGGGTGCTGCAGGGCAGGAGTGAGGTGCGTGTGGGGTCTCGGTGCTGGAATAGAGAGGGGTGCTGCAGGGCAGGAGTGAGGTGCACTGGGAGAGCTGCGTGTGGGGTCTCAGTGCTAGAATAGAGAGGGGTGCTGCAGGGCAGGAATGAGGTGCATGTGGGGTCTTGGTGCTGGAATAGAGAGGGGTGCTGCAGGGCAGGAGTGAGGTGCACTGGGAGAGCTGCGTGTGGGGTCTCAGTGCTAGAATAGAGAGGGGTGCTGCAGGGCAGGAGTGAGGTGCGCGTGGGGTCTCGGTGCTGGAATAGAGAGGGGTGCTGCAGGGCAGGAGTGAGGTGCACTGGGAGAGCTGCGTGTGGGGTCTCAGTGCTAGAATAGAGAGGGGTGCTGCAGGGCAGGAATGAGGTGCATGTGGGGTCTTGGTGCTGGAATAGAGAGGGGTGCTGCAGGGCAGGAGTGAGGTGCGTGTGGGGTCTCGGTGCTGGAATAGAGAGGGGTGCTGCAGGGCAGGAGTGAGGTGCGTGTGGGGTCTCGGTGCTGGAATAGAGAGGGGTGCTGCAGGGCAGGAGTGAGGTGCGTGTGGGGTCTCGGTGCTGGATTAGAGAGGGGTGCTGCAGGGCAGGAGTGAGGTGCACTGGGAGAGCTGCGTGTGGGGTCTCAGTGCTAGAATAGAGAGGGGTGCTGCAGGGCAGGAGTGAGGTGCGTGTGGGGTCTCGGTGCTGGAATAGAGAGGGGTGCTGCAGGGCAGGAGTGAGGTGCGTGTGGGGTCTCGGTGCTGGAATAGAGAGGGGTGCTGCAGGGCAGGAGTGAGGTGCGTGTGGGGTCTCGGTGCTGGAATAGAGAGGGGTGCTGCAGGGCAGGAGTGAGGTGCGTGTGGGGTCTCGGTGCTGGAATAGAGAGGGGTGCTGCAGGGCAGGAGTGAGGTGCGTGTGGGGTCTCGGTGCTGGAATAGAGAGGGGTGCTGCAGGGCAGGAGTGAGGTGCGTGTGGGGTCTCGGTGCTGGAATAGAGAGGGGTGCTGCAGGGCAGGAGTGAGGTGCGTGTGGGGTCTCGGTGCTGGAATAGAGAGGGGTGCTGCAGGGCAGGAGTGAGGTGCGTGTGGGGTCTCGGTGGTGGGATAGAGAGGGGTGCTGCAGGGCAGGAGTGAGGTGCGTGTGGGGTCTCGGTGCTGGAATAGAGAGGGGTGCTGCAGGGCAGGTGTGAGGTGCACTGGGAGAGCTGTGGGTATATTGGTTTTCAGTACAGGAGGACCAGAGCTCTCTGTGTGTGCATGTGAGGTTCAGTACTGGAACAGCAGGTGTTGCCATAGGGTACAGTGAGGTTCATTAGCAGAGCTGTGTGGGTATTGGAATAGTGGGGGGTGGGGGTGTCTTCAGGACAGGGGAAGCTTTTACTTCTGCCCTTCCCCCCTCTTCTTGACCTGCTTTATCAGATGCTGTAATTTGAGACTCCTGGACCCTGCTTTCAGATCATTCAACCTTAGTCAGTGTGGGAGTCCCACTCTCTCTCTATCTCTCGCATCCTCATTTTCTGACGGGGCAGCTCCCAGGATTTGACCCTGCCACCCCCTCAGCACTAACACTAGCTGAGGTAGCAGCAGCTGGCAGGACATCCTTATCCACGTCACTCATTTACCGCTCTCCTCGCTCAGGGTGGGCTCCAGCTGCTTCACGGCTGAGCCGAGCACGTTCTGTGGGTGCCCCCCTGTGTCCGAAGGGCCTGTGCTCTTCATGTCAAGCATCAGGTCCTGGCGCTTCCTGCCGGCACCCCTGGGGGATGTGCTTCTAGTGCGGGGCCACTGATCACTCGTTTTATCAGCTCTGAGAAATTCTGAGCTAAAATCTCCCCCCGGTAGGATGCTTGGGCCTGGCCTTCTCGTTTTCCCGCTCATCGGGCACAAACATTCTCCTAAAAGCCACGCGTAGCGCGCACTGCACGCAGAGCACCTCACACACGTGTGGCACGCATGCTTTTCTAGAGTGGCACAAGGCCGGAGACACTGTTTAGAGCTCACGGTTGTCCTCATCCACATTCATTCAGGGCAGATCTGAGAGGCACTCAGTAGCTGCAGCTAGGAATTAAAGGTGAACAGGTCAATGACTGCCTTAGCTGGCTGCATTTATTCTGAGCCTGCTAATTTGCTTTCTGGTATTATTTGACATGTTTTGTCATAAATATCCTCCACTATATCTCAGGGTTTCCCACCCCTCTTATTGCTCCCTGGGGCAATTTTTCCTTAATTCTCTTCAGCTGGTGTTGATTTACCTTCCCATTCAGAGGCACTCAGTCCCCGCTGTGTTGCAGACACTCTGCCATCCTGCTTTTTAATGACCCTGCTTTCCCCAGACCCGGCCGTTCCTGGCAGGGACGCGGGACTCGTCGGCGGGATCCTGTTTCTTCCATGCCTTGGATGAGACGGCGTGTGCTGTGCTTTCAGAATGTCCTGTTTCAGATGCCCACATGACAGCTTGGCTGAGGTGCCCCATGCACAGAGACCAGTGTGCAGGGCCAGCTCGTCCATTAGGCCAACTAAACATTTGCCTAAGGTGCCAACTGTTTTTTATGGGGGGGGGGGGGGGGGGGAGCATGCAGTTGTCAGGCTACTTTCTCTCCCTTCTTCCAGGTATGGATCACAAAGAGTCAGAATCAGAAAGTGCTATCTGCAGCCACTAACCCCATTCTCCCCCTCCGGTGGTCCCAATGCGGACTTAGTGCCATCTTTCCCAGACTTTTCGGTACACATGGATGGATCCAGGTTTTGCACAGCCCACCTCGGTCTCAATGAACTTGACAAAGTACTCTGAGCTCGCCTTGATGCTCAGCGCCTTTTTGTGCAGGCTGCAGATTATCAACGACGAGTTAAATTGTCCTCCCTTTTGTGACTGAATTGCCACTTCAGAGTGGATTACATTCAGGTACTGCAGGTGTTTTTCCCCCGTCCCCAGAGGGCTCACAGTCTACGTTTGTAGCAGGAGCAATGGGAGTGAAGTGCTCAAGGTCACAAGGCAATTCAGTGGGATTTGAACCCTGACTTCCCAGCCTACTGCTCTCAACACGCAAGGCTACTCCTCCGCTCGGCCCTCCCTCTGATGCTCTCGCTTTCCTCTGCATCAGGTTTCAAAATGTTAACTGGCAAAGCCGTGTTTTCGAGAACGGCAACCAAATGGAGATAAGATCGTGCGCTGTTGGACACCCACTGGCCACTGTGAACCAGATTGTGTCTGGTGTAATTTCACCAAACATCACTTTTTTCAGGAAAATTCTGTTTATTGAGCAAAAGGTGATCGACAAATAATGCACCAGAGTTAGCAGCAATACACGAAAAACACAAAAGGAGCATGACAAAATAGTTCAAACGTTCTGGACTCATTTCCCCCCTCTCCCCCTAAAAGTCCCTACCATTAAATGTGTTTACAATTAAGCCGTGTATTCTCACCGAGAGCGATTTACGATATGGATCCCAAATTTGTAGAAAGGTCCGTCGCCTCCTTGTAACATCACTTTTTTTTAAGTGCCACACAGACCGAGTTGGGCTCAGAGCTGCTTTAACCACTTAAGGAATCCTGGGCAAACCTTGGTGGATGTACCCCCTTTTTCATATTTGGATTGGATTGTAGACAAGTTGCAATCAGGTATAGCGGGGTAATTTCCTGCCCAAGAGGGCTTGCAATCTAAATTTCTACCTGAGGCAATGGAGGGTAAAGTGACTTGGCAAAGGTTGCAAGGAGCATGAGTGGGAGAAGCAGGATTTGAACCCTGGCTTTTCTGGTTCTCACCCACTGCTGGGACCACTAGGTTACTGTTGACCACCATCCTCCTTTGCCTTCCTGACTCCAGCACTCTCCTCCTTCTCTCCTCCACCCCCTGTTAATCTGATGCCGACAGCCTGCTCTGACAGCTTACCTCCTTTGTGCTGGCTGATGGGAAGACAGCCGTATGCCACCTTCTCTTTTCGGCCCATGCAGGCCGAAAAGAGACAAGTACACCTCTACTTTCTTCTGGCTCATGCAGGCCCATGCAAGTGTGGCATGAGGTGTACTTCTCCTTTCAACCTGTGTAAGCTTGAACAAGCACAGTCTTAAGAGCCTTGCATCATGAGCAGGGCAAATGTAAGTGTATTAGGCTCCTAGGTGAATCTTCAGCCTTGCACCCTACCAGTTAACTTTCAGGCCAATAGGCTGCCCCCCCCCCCCCTTGAGCTTTTGATAATTAAGCTCAAGTATCATTATGACCCTACCAACCACCTCTCCCAAACATAAAGAAAGGAAAAAGAAAATTTGAAAAGAAGCTTGCCATAATAAAACTTTTTTCAGGTACATTTGATGTAAAAAGGGGTAAAAGGGGCACTTAGGGATGAAAAAGCCATAGAAGAGAGACTAAATGAATTCTTTTCTTCAGTCTTCACCCAGGAAGATATAAGAGATACCCATGCCAGAAATGATATTCAAAGCTGATGATTCAGCAGAACTGAAAAAAATCTCAGTTTACCTGGAAGATGTAATAAGGCAAATTGACAAACTAAAGAGTAGCAAATCACCTGGACCAGATGGTATACATCCCAGAGTGCTGAAAGAACCGAAAAATGAAACTGTGGACCTGCTATTAGTAATTTGTAAACTATTATTAAAATTATCTTTAGTACCTGAAGACTGGAGGGTTACCCAGTCTGCTACTTTTTATTTTTTTTTTATAACTCTTTATTTAAAGACACAGAAAAATACAATAAACCATAAAGAAAGGAGAAGCAACCAAACAAATTATATGCAAGTCCTCTAATTATACAAACAATATTTTCTCTTCACAGTAAAGTCGTCTCCAAGTCCAATAAGGTTTCTAGATAGGCTCATATCTTCAGGTAGAGTCATGAAGGGTATGGGACATATGTTCCATGATGGCAACATCAGCAACTACGCATTTCCAGTGCTCAAACTGAGGCTTCGACTTCCAGAAAAAAGCCATGGTTATTCTGGCAGCATGTAGTAGATGGTCAATAAGTTGTCACCCATTTGTTTGGAGAGGCATCCTCCCATCGTCCCAACAAACATAGGGAGGCCATTAGCTGAAATGCGAAATGTGTAATCTGCAGAATAGTGACCCTAACCTGTAACCAAAAATCCATAATGACCGGACATTCCCACCACCGTTGTGACGGTACCCACCTTAACGACGGTATAGAAAAGACTTAAAATAAATAAAAATAAATAAATAAATAAGTATGAAGCAATGGAACCACAACCCCTCCAACACAAGGGACTTACAACACTAAATTTGGCAAAACACAAAGGGGTAGATTTTCAAAACATATGCGCACTTGCTACCCAACACGCACACATGGACGCACTATTTTATATAGCACGCGCATGTTATAAAATGCCAGGTCGGCGCGCACAAGGGGAGGTTGTCAACTTTTGCAAATACATACGGTGACACATCAGGGCCTTCCCCAGTTCCCTCCCAGTCCGCTCCCAAATTTTCTTATTTTACCTTTTGCTCCTGCCCCGGAGCAGGAGCAAGTTGCCGCTGTGCCGGGCGCCTCTAGCCCTGCCCCCCTTCCCCCCCAACCACATCACCCCCACGGACCGCCCCTTTTTCAAACCCCACTGGACTTATACGCGTGGCCGAGCCGTTTGAAAATTGGCCCGGTGCGCGTAAGGCCCAGCCATGCGCGCCAGGATTTGAAAATCTACCCCAAAGGATATCAAATGTTCTATGTAAAAGGTGGAACATAAGCTCTCGATTTTTGTTACACTGAGATAACTTAAAAGTAGTATGCCAAACATTTTCATCTAAGTGCAAAGATGAATCTGCATTCATTTATTAATAAGGATAGCACTGGTTTCCAATGTTTTGGTCCCATCTTGCAAGTAAATATATAAATGGGAAATCAGTTTTAAATGGTAAATGGGTGTTGCTAACAAGCGTTCCAATCCCGTACATGGTCGCAATAAAGACAAGTCAGAGGCTCCACCAAGTAAATGTCTGTGCAATTGTTCATAAATACATCGTGTGTGAGGAGACCCTCCAAATTCAAGGATTAAATCCACAAGTGTTTTGAAACGCCTTCCCACCCACATTTGATCTAAACAACATAAACCCTTAGTCTTCCAATCATCAGTGTCCACAGACATCATTATTGGTGATAAAGAAGGGTTACAAATCAAGAAGGAAATAAGAGACGGGCTCTCCACTGTTAAGCCCAACAATTTGTGTATGACGTGCCACATGCTTACAGTCTGAGACAGAATTGGACACTTTATGATATACAGGAGAGGATAATGAAGCCAAAGATAAATCTCCAGCCTGATAATGTTCTAGGGAAACCCAAAAGACCACACCATCCCCTTATCCCAAGCAATTGCACAGAGATATTATATAAATAAAGATCGGAAACATTAAGTCCCCTACCCCCTTTGTCAACTGTAGGGTAGACAGCTAATACGTGAAGTCTTCCCTCACCAGGGAAAAGAAGAAATGGATCCATCCAGATGCTGAAACGCCCCCTTAGGAACAGGACAAGGGAGGTGCAGGAACAAATACAATAAACAGGGGAGAATGGTCATTTTAACCAAATAAGCCCTACCCAGCATTGAGAAGGAGAAATCCGTCCATCGCTTCTCTAGTATAATTCTGAAGAGCTGCCAACGAGGAAAGGGCCTGAAGAACCTCAGGACCTGTGATAGGACCCGAGAAGGATTTGGAAAGTGAAATAGAGCCTAAAAGACGTGAAATCTTCTCATCTGGAACACGTAAGGTTTCCCCAAAAAGGTCAGCAAAGTGCTGTTGAAACTCAGTAAGAATATGAGAAGGAGAATGGACCAAAACACCTGACATGTTTTTAATGGAATCGGTAACATTACTGGGAGGACGTAATTTAGTCAATCTCGCCATCAAAATACCAGGTTTGTTACCCTGTTCATAATATTTCTGTCTCTGAAATCGCAGAGACTTTTCTAACTGACACATATGCAGTTAGGCCAATTCATCCCTCACTAATTGCAATTTTTTGTACGTTTTGGGGGAAAAATCTATCTTAAGTTTAAGTTCAAGTTCTTTAATTTTCTGTAATAAAGTAAATTGTTGGGTGAGTTGTTTCTTGAGATGACTAATAAATGAAATAATCTCCCTTCTTAACATAGTTTGTAGGGTTTCCCACTGTAAACAAGGATCATAATCCTCAACTGGATGGTGTAGCTTGAAATCTTGTAATGCCCATTTATTTAATTCTATTAGAAAAATCTAAGGAGAGATAAATTAAATCTCCATCTAGTGCATGGAGACCTAACACCCAGAAGATCAATAGTTAAAGAAGTAGGGTGGTGATCTGTAAGATAGGAAGCCATAATATCACAGTCAGTTACCGCATTGAAGAGGGAGGAACTACAAAGAAAAAAATCAACTCGGCTATAGGTAGAATGTCTGACTGAATAAAACATATAGTCTCTACTACTAGGGTATTTATCCCGCCAGACATCTCTTAGATCATCAAATTGAATAATAGTTTGTAGACTCCCTGAGTTTCCCGTGCTAGATCTATCAAGAGATGAGTTGAGATACAAGTTCCAGTCCCCACCCAAAACAACATTTAAAGAAGAAACAGTTTTAAGTTTAGCAAAAAGAGAGGCAAAAAATTCTTCAGAGCCATTATTAGGACCATAGCCATTGACAAATAGAATCTCTTTTCCATAAATCTCTTTTCCTCAACAGTTACAAACTGGCCCTCAGAATCCTGAAAATAACTTCTTATGGACAAAGGCAAGTTCTTACTTAACAACACACAGGTCCCCCTACTTTTAGAAGAATAGGAAGATGCAAAAACAGAACCAATCCATCCCCTAGCCAATTTGTCATGTTCAACTTTAGACATATGAGACTCCTGTAAAAAAAAAAATCTAAATGTGCCCCCTGTTTGCGCATATATTGCAAAATCCTGTTATGCTTGATGGGATTAGAAAGAACTCTGACATTTATTGAGACAATCTTTAAACCTGAGTTGGACATATCTTGGCAGGCAAAAAATATTGTGGCAACAATAGCACAAAACCGGTTGTACACTTATACATGAAATAATGCCATAACAAGACGACATTATAAAGAGAACATAAAACTCACAATGGTACAAAATATAAACAAGACATCTGTGTCTATTTTCTAAAGTACAAATAACAGCATTATAGACAGAAGTAATTGGCAAAAATAAAAAGTCGCCTACAAGTAGAGATAAAGCATAAATTTGCCATCCTGCTGTCATGTGTTTTCGCAAGCAAGTGTAACATTGCCAGAATACCAAAACTCCCATTTTCCTCCCAACCCTCCCCTCCCAAAACCCATAAAGCTTACAGAACACCTCGACTGTCTGCAGTACTAAGTGGGCAAAAGAATCGGGCTCAGTATTACTGCAACAAAAGTAAAATTCCCTCAAGTTGGAAACAACGACCAGAAGAAAATGAGATGGAAAAAAATACAAAGAAAAATCTGATTGTCTAGTCCACAAAATATGGCAAATAACAAAAAATGAAGTCAATGGCTAGGTAAGTAGCCTAAATCCTCCAACAAATGTAGCAGAGATAACTGGTAGAGAGTGAAGATAGTATTCCAGTGGTAGGAAAAACCACTGTTCAGTGCCAAAAATAAAAAAGCACAACACCAAAGCAAGTCGAAAAAGGAAATTGCGGCAGGATAATACAAATATTTGAAACTGTGGTACAAAGTATAACTACCTTGCCATATTGCAGGTTAATATACTATGTTAAAGTTACTATCATCTCTTCTTCTTGCTCCTAGTTGTACGCCTCCTTGTTTTATTGTAACTGTAACTATTGTATGTTTAGTACATATTATCTCGTTCACTGTTCCGTTTATCACCCCACTGTTTATTGTAAACCGGCATGATGTGATATTCTCACGAATGCCGGTATAGAAAAAAAACTAAAATAAATAAATAAATAAACTATGCTCAGCCAAATGTCGAAAAAAGAAAAAAAACCTGTAAAAACAAAAAGGAATAATAAAGAAAAAAGAAAAGACTTCAGAGCAATCGCTTTAGCAACAGAAAACTCCTTAGTTGGGCTTCCCACCCGTCTCAACAACCGACAGCAGAAGTATAACTTCAGTCAGGTGAAGGCTGAAGAAAATCGATTACCTCAGATGGGGTTTGGGAAAGTCAGAGTTCACCATGTAGCACGATTCGGAGCTATGCCGGATATTGCATGTAATATTGTAAATGGCGTTCCCATAAGCGGTGTTTCACTTCACCATAACTCTGCTGCAACTTCTCTACCCATGCTGAGAAATCAGGGAAAATATAAATGCGTTTCCCTTGATGCAATAATTTTTGTTTTCTGCGCTCCAATTCCAGAATCTTTTGTTTGTCAGCGAAATTGTGTACTCGCACCACCATGGCACAAGTTTTACCCTGGGGACCCGGCTGAGGAGCTAAGTTCCTGTGGGCTCTGTCCACTTTAAGCCAGTCATGCTTAATCGCTAGGCCGAGGAATTTAGCAAGCCATCTTGCGATAAAAATTATTGCGTCACTCCCCTCTGATTTCTCTGGAAGGCCCACTGTTCAAATATTATTACGTCTGCAATGGTTTTCAAGATCTTCTGCTTTATTTTCTAAAGATGCTAGGGATCTCTCCAGATTATCGATCTTTCTCCCATATTCTGTATAAGCGTTCTCTACATCACTCACTCGAACGTCCATGTTCTCCAAGGTTCTTCTTGCTCCTTTACCGACGTCACTAATGTAGCCACCTTTTCCACCACAATAGTTAGCTAAGTGTCGATACTTTTACTCTTTTTTTTAAAGATTCAGAACATTGCTTAAATGTTTTCTTGGAAGCCGAGAGTACCTGAGAGGTGTCTCTGAGATCTTCGTTGGAAGAGAAATTGTCCCCTGTGCTGTGAGTACCGTTCTTGGGGCCTTCTTTATCCGGTACCATCACCTTTTGTTTCGCTTTGTCAGCCCACATTTTAGGTATAGAACACTTCCCAATATCCTTAACACTCATGGTAGCAGAAAGGAGTAGGATAAAAAAAAAAACCATTCTGTAGCAGATAATGAAAGGATTATAGAAGAGACAAGCTGGAGCTTCCAAGCAAGCTGCTCACCGGATCACTGCATCACGTGACGCCCTGCTACTTTTTATGAAGGCATAAATAAACATGTGGATAAAGGTGAGCCAGTTAATTTAGTGTATCTGGATTTCTAGAAAGCATTTGAAAAAGTCCCTCATGGGAGACTTCTTAGAAAATTAAAAACTCATGAGATAGGGGGCAGTGTCCTACTGTGGAATGAAAACTGATTAAAAGAGAGAAAACAGAGAGAGGGCTAAATGGTAAATTTTCCCAATGGAGAAAGTTGAATAGTGGAATGCCCCAGGGATCTGTTTTATTTATTTATTTTAACATTTTTATATATATCGATAGCCGTTTGCACATCGTACCGGTTTACATGAAACATCTGAGGCAAGCTACAAAAGTGGGCATGCCCTTTACAAGGAACGAAGAGAAATAGAACAAATAAATATAATTTTGTAATCTAAGGTAGAAACATTGGCATAAACTTGGAGTATATAATACATAAACTACTATTTACAGTGGTTGGGAAGCTTGTAGAGGAGAGGAAACTTGTAAGGGGTTAAGGGTGTAGCTGGTTAAGGCAAAGAGTGTGTTATAGGGGAGAGGAGTAGAGGAGAGGGAGGGTAGGACAGGTTGAGGAACTATACAGGGGTATGGAGGGGAAAGGTGGGTCAAAAAGGTGGGTAGCTTAGAGGAAGGCCTGTTGAAACAGCCAAGCTTTTAGCTTTTTTTTTAATTTGTGTGTTAAAAGTTTCGGTGCGAAGGTCATGTGGCATAGAGTTCCAAAGGGTCAGGCCAGCGAGTGAGAGAGCTCTTTTTGTGGTAGAGGAGTGTTTAAAGGGCTTTAAGGAGGGTAGTCGTAGTGTACCTTGAAGGATAGAGCGAATTGGTCTCGAAGAGGCGTGGGGGTGAATGGGGGATTGATCCAATGAGTGTTTTCATTCACAATAGATTTGTGAATGAGGGAGAGGACTTTGTATTGTATTCTGGAGGCGATTGGAAGCCAGTGCAGGTCTATTAGTGTGGGCGTGATGTGGTCCCTTTTTTTAGCATTGGTGAGGATACGGGCAGAAGCATTTTGCAGGAGTTGTAGTGGTTTGATGGTCAAGGAGGGGAGGGGAGGCTGAGTAAGAGAGCATTACAGTAGTCTAATTTGGCAAAAATGATAGCCTGGAGTACTGTGCGGAAGTCAGAGACGTGTAGTAAGGGTCTGAGTTTTTTAATTGCATGCAGTTTAAAATAGCAGTCTTTGAGAATGGCGTTAATGGAGGGTTTTAGAGTAAGGTGGCTGTCGATGATGGTTCCAAGATTTCGAGTGTGTGTGGAGAGTGTAATTGGGGGGGAATTAGGCGGGATGGAGGAAAGGGGGAGAGGCGTAGAGATGATGAGAAGCTCAGTTTTTTTAGGGTTTAGGGCAAGGTGCATGTCAGTAAGGAGATAGTTAATGGAGGAAAGGCAGGACTCCCATGAATGGAGAGCTTTTTGAAGTGAATCTGTGTAGGGGATGAGAATTTGAACGTCATTGGCGTAGATGAAGTGGTCAAATCCCAGTTTTGTGAGGAGATTGGCTAAAGGAAGCATGTAGATGTTAAATAATGTAGATGATAGTGAGGAGCCTTGGGGAACACCTCGGTTCAGGTCAATGGGGTCAGATTCATGATTGTTTAGGGTGACAGTGTAGTGTCGATTTTGAAGAAAAGATTGAAGCCAAGCAAGGGCGGTTCCAGTGATGCCAATATTGATAAGGAGGTTTGAAAGAATGTTATGATTGTTCTGGGAGCATTGCTTTTTAATATATTTATAAATAACCTGGAAATGGGAACAACAAGTGATATGATCAAATTTGCAGATTTATTTATTTATTTTTATTTATTTTAAGGTTTTTTGTATACCGATTGCCGTTTGCACATCATATCGATTTACAGAGAAAAACAGTGCAATTAGAGGGTTTACCAAGACACAGTGCAAATAGAATGGTGTATAAGAGATACAAGCATCATATCAGTATAGCAAATATAGGGTGAGGCATAATGGTTACAAGGCACAAATTGAGATCATATAAATATACAAACAAATTGAAATCATATATATATATATATATATATATATACAAACAAATTGAAAACAAATAAATATAGAATAAGTAAGAAGTATTTAAGTCAATCAACATAAGATCTATGTACAAGTCAACGGTTTACCAGGAGCATTGAGCTTATTATAAAGAGGTATTAAATGGTTGGCAGGGAATAAACAAGACAGCTAAAATTTAAAGATGGGAATTAGGTTCAGGAGTATAGAATTCGCTGGGGGGAAAAGGGTGGGTGATGTTAATCGAAGGCTTGTTTGAAGAGCCACGTTTTTACGTTTTTTTTTATTTCTGTAAGCAAGGCTCTGTGCGGAGGTCAGGGGGCATTCTGTTCCACAAAGTGGGACCAGCTAAGGAGAATGCTTGGGCCCTTGTGGAGGAGAGATGTGTGAGTTTGGGAGGGGGTGTGTATAGGATTCCTTGGTAGGCTGATCTAGTGGGTCTGTCAGATTTATGAAAGCGGGTGGAGTCATGTAGCCATTGTATATTTTCATTGAATAGAGTCTTGTGTATGAGAGTAAGGGTTTTGTATTGAATTCTCGAGGCGATGGGGAGCCAGCGGAGGTCTCTCAGAATGGGAGTGATATGGTCTTTTTTGCGAGTATTGGTGAGAATTCTAGCTGTGGCATTCTGAAGCAATTGAAGGGGTTTTATAGATGAGGAGGGGAGACCGAGGAGTAGGGAATTACAATGGTCAATTTTGGAGAATATGATGGTTTGAAGAACAGTTCGAAAATCAGAGAGGTGAAAGAGAGGTCTCATTTTCTTTAGTACTTGAAGTTTGAAATAGCAGTCTTTTAAGATGGTTTTGACGAATGGTTTTAAGCTCAATTGATTGTCAATCATAGCGCCTAGGTTGCGTGCGTGTGGGGAGATGGATTTGAGGGGGAGGGGAGATGGGGTAGTTGTTCAAGGAAATGACAAGGAGCTCTGTTTTACCTGGGTTAAGCGCAAGATTCATGTTGGTGAGGAGGTGGTTGAAGGAGGTAAGGCAAGAGTTCCATGTTTTTAGAGTCGTCTGTAAGGAGTCAGAAAAGGGATCAGAATTTGGACATCATCCGCGTAAATGTAATGGGTGATGCCTAGGTTTGTTAGTAGTTTGCATAGTGGTAACATGTAGATGTTGAAGAGGGTGGAGGATAGTGAGGAGCCTTGGGGAACACCGCAGGTGATATTTATAGGATCGGATTCGTTGTTTCCTAGCTTGACATTCTAGTGTCTGTTTTCAAGGTAAGACTTAAGCCAGAGAAAGGCTGTGCCAGTTATGCTGATGTCCCAGAGTAATTTTAAGAGAGTTTTGCGACTGGTGGTGTCAAACGCAGACGCTATGTCGAGCATTGCCAGGAGGTAAGAGTGACCTTTATCCATTCCTTTAAGAATGTTGTCAGTGAGTGATATTAGGAGAGTTTCTGTGCTGAGGCATTTGCGAAAGCCGTTTTGAGAAGGGGAGAGGATCTTGTGGTTATCTAGGTATTCGGAAAGACGGATGTTGACTATTTTTTCGGTCATTTTGGCAAGGAAAGGCAGGTTAGAAATGGGTCTGAAGTTGGGTGGATCGGTGGGATTAAGGTTGGGTTATTTGAGTATGGGTTTGACAACAGCCTGTTTTAAGGTGGAAGGAATGTAACCTTGAGCAAGGGAGCAATTGATAATTTTAGTGATGGGTTTTGCTATTATGTTGGGAATAGAAAGGAGGAGTTTGATTGGGATAGTGTCTGAGGAGTGAGAAGAGGATTTGGCTTTCTTTAGAAGGTTTCAATTTCAATCGAAGAAGTTGCTTCAAAGGAGTCGAGGTTGGTGGTCAATCTTAAGGGGGGAAGAAAAGTATAGGCGGGGTCGTTGGGAAATTTAGAGGTAATGGAGGAGATCTTGTTTTAAAAGAATTCGGCAAGCTCGTTACATTTGCTTATGGAGCCGGAATCTGATGTTGTTGGAGGTAGAGAGTGGGGATAGAGTATGGAGATATCATTATGAAAGATGAGGAGAGAGAGAAAGGGTGATGGTGGAAGTGATCTGGCATACAGATAAACTAGAATGACAAATCAGGGAGTAGTAGGGTGGGGGGATGAGTGAGGTAGGAGCAAGGGAGAGGAGAGAGTGGAGGCTCCAGGTAGGAAACGGCAAGAGAGTTTCTGTGGGGGGAGGTGCTGGACAAATCAGAAGCTGGGAGGGGCCGGCTTGAGGGTACAGGAGAGGGGTGGCAAGAATGTATGGTAGGAGGTGGGGAAGAACGTGGGTAAGAGTAGAGGGAAAGGGGAATAAGGAGGACAGCACGGATGGCTATTAAGGGGGCAGACTGTCTGCACAGCATCTGTTTGAGAGGCAAATACGCGAGTGCCGTTTCTACTGATGTCAGTTTGCTGATTAACGATTCTGGGATCACAGTGTATGTGAAGTCCGTGCTAATCTGAGCCAATTTAAGTGGCTCTAAAGCCCCTGGGGCAGCTCGGTGAGCGAAACTCGGCCAGAGTCCGGCAAGATTCAATAAAGTCCATTTTACCGATTCCACCTTGTTGTTTGTTTGCTGTTAGCCATCTTGGATCGGTTACCAGTTTGTTTAATTGGTTTGGGGTAATAACCGCCGCAACAAGCAAGCTACTCCCACGCTTATTTGCTTACCCAGACTGTGCTGCCTTGTTGGTTGTTGCCTGAATGAAATCCTCTTTTCCACATTTCCTCTTGCCATTGAAGCATAGAGCAATGTTGGTTGTTGGATTACAGTGGGCTCTGGCAGAACAAGGCCTGTGATGAAGAGACACCCACTCTCTCAACTTGTACCCTTGCATAACGCATTTTCTGCACTGGAAAGCACAGAAGCTCCAGCAACAGGAGAGGAAGCGATCGATGTATGAGAGGGATGCAGTCATCCAATGCACCAAAAGGTGGGAAAGAAGGGCGAAGTGTTGCTCGCTGGAGATTTTAACATGTCGGATGTAGACTGAAGAGTCCCTTCTGCGAATCTACTAGAAGTAGAGAGATAGTGGATGCCTTTCAAGGGGCTCTGTTCAAACAAATGGTAATGGAACCCAGGAACGAGGGTGTGATCCTCGATTGAGTGCTCACTAATGGGGATGTATCTAATGTGCATGCAGGTGCCCACCTGAGCACCATTGATCATCAGACGGTATGGTTTGATATAGCAAATAGGATACAGAGAAGTCGCACGAAGATCTGGGTTTTGAATTTCAAAAATATGGACTTTGTCAAAATGGGAACATAACTAGAAGTCTGGGGGAAAATGGATGAGGTGGACCAACACTGGGCCAAATTAAAAGGAACTATTATAAAGGCCACAAATCCCTATTCGGGTCGATACAGTAAAGTCCGCGGGAGAGCGGGCGAACGCCCAGACCACTGTCCTGTGCGTGCGATTCTGTATGGAAATTAGGCCCGGCGGTAAAAACAGGTAAAAGAGGCGCTAGGGACACTAGCACGTCCCTAGCGCCTCCTTTTGGACTGGAGCGGCGGCTGTCAGCGGGTTTGACAGCCGACGCTCAATTTTGCCGGCGTCGGTTCTCGAGCCCACTGACAGCCACGGGTTCGGAAACCGGACGCCAGCAAAATTGAACATCCGGTTTTCGAGCCGCGGGCCGACTTCAAATTTATTTATTTATTTATTTTACTTTTGGTAACTTTAGGGACCTCCGACTTAATATCGCCATGATATTAAGTCTGAGGGTGCACAGAAAAGCAGTTTTTACTGCTTTTCTGTGAATTTTCCCGGTGCCCGAAGAAATTAGCGCCTACCTTTGGGTAGGCGCTAATTTCTGAAAGTAAAATGTGCGGCTTGGCTGCACATTTTACTTACTGAATCGCGCGGGAATACCTAATAGGGCCATCAACAGGCATTTGCATGTTGCGGGTGCTATTAGGTTCGAGGGGGGTGGATGCGCGTTTTTGGCCCCTTACTGAATAAGGGGTAATGCTAGCGCATCGAAAACGTGCATCCAATGGAGGGTTAACTGTATCGGCCCGTATGTTAGAAAAGTAAACTAAGTAAGAGGCAAAAGAAACCGATCTGGTTCTCAAAGGAGGTAGCTGAAAAAATACAGGCAAGAAGAACAAGGTTCAAGAACTACAAATGATCCCAAAAAGAGGAAGACAAGGAAGAATACTTAGTGAAGGCGACAAAGAGAGAAATCAGGAAAGCAAAACATCAGATGGAAGAAAGGAATGCCCAAGAGGTAAAGTGAGGTGACAACATTTTTCAGATATATCAAAGAAAGGAAGATGGCTCGAGGTGGTAGAATGAAATTAAAAAGTGACAAAGAGCAATGTGTGAAGAAAGATGAGGAAATAGAAATATTAAACACATAGTTCATTTTGGTATTCACTAAAGAAAACCGCGAAGAAGGATTGTTGCTGGTTTACAAAACCATGGATGGCAGTGGGGGTAGATGAAACCACGTTTAGAGAACAGAATATATGGGAAGAGCTAGGAAAACTGAAAGTGGACAAGGTCGTGAGGCCGGATGAGGTACATCCGAGGATACTGAGGGAGCTCAGAGATGTGCTGGCGGCTCCGCTGCACGACCTGTTCAATAGATCCCTGGAAACGGGAGTGGTGCCACCGAGTGATTGGAGGAGAGCAGTGGTGGTCCCGCTTCAAAAGAGGGGGAACAGAGAGGAGGCTGGAAACTACAGGTCGGTTAGCCTCATCTTGATGCGAAAATTAATGGAGACGCTGCTGAAGGAAAGGATAGTGACTATCTACAATTGGGTGGGTTGCTGGACCCAAGACAGTATATATTCACCAGGGGAAGGTCCTATCAGATAAATCTGATTGACTTTTTTGATTGGGTGGCTAGAGAACTGGATCGAGGAAGAACGCTCAATATGATCTACTTGGATTTCAGCAAAGCTTTTGATACGTCCCACATAGGAAGCTCATATATAAAATGAGAAACTTGGGAGTGAGCACCAAGGAGGTTGTGTAGATTCCTGTCAGTAAACCAGTTTGTAGGCAGTGTGAGATGGTAAATGGAACCTACTCTGAAGAAAGAGCCGTGTTAAGTGGAGTGCCACAGGGATCGGTGTTGGGACTGGTTCTGTTCACTATCTCGGCGTTGGTTTTCCTTAACGGCGAACGGTAGTCACGAAAACCGACACCGTCGGCGTCTGTATTTGTGGCTGTCTGCTGGTAAGGAAAACTGACACCGATAAACTCGGCGACGGTTTTTGTGATGGGTCCAGCTGTCAATTTTTTTCTTTTACTTTTATTTCTTTTATTTTTCATCCTACTTAATATCACAACGATATTAAGTAGGAGGCAGTACAGAAAAGCAGTTTTTTTCTGCTTTTCTATACTTTTTTTTTTTATACGCACAGCTATTAACGCCTGCTCCAGGCAGGCGTTAATAAATGACAGTTAAATGTGCGTCTGAGACGCACTTTTTTTTGCATCGATGATGATTGCTATTACATTCACTCTGCGTTGGACGCATGTTGAATATGCGCTAATCCCCTTATTGCATTACGGGATTGATTAGCGCCTGTTCTACCCACGTCCAACTGCAGGTTAACAGTGCGCTCGGCTCAGCGCACCGTATTGCATCGGCCCCTTTGTGAGTGACATTGCGGAAGGGATAGAAGGTAAAGTTTGTCTATTTGCAGACGATACTAAGATCTGCAACAGAGTGGACACACACAAAGGCGTAGCGAGAATGAAGAGCAATTTAAGAAAGCCTGACGAGTGGTCGAAGACTTGGCGGCTGGGGTGCCTCCTGTGTATTTTTGCAGTCTTCATAGTTAGCTCTTTTCTTATCTGATAAGTTACCTAGAAGATCCTTCTCTTCGCTTTGTAACCAGGATTGAGTCTGTCCTTTTTATTGTATTTGCCCCCTTAGGTGATATGTATTTTTTATCATATTTTCCTGGAATTGTGTCTCGATCCCCATATTGTGGACTTGGATTGAAATTAACAATGTTTCATTTATTTTGTGTTAAATGAATTTTCTTTTATTTTTTTCTGTTTATTGTCAAATCTGTTTTCTTAACAAGAGGATTCTTGGTTTTTGTATACGTAAAATAGCATAAATTAAAAAAAAAAAAAAAAAGACTTGGCAGCTGGGATTTAATGCCAAGAAATCAGTCATGCATTTGGGGTGCAGTAATCCAAAAGAGCTGTAGGTGATGGGGCGAAGGGGGTGAAAGACTGATGTGCACGGAGCAAGAGAGGGACCTTGGGAAGATTAGTGTCTGGGGATCTGAAGATGGTGAAGCAATGAGACAAGGCGATAGCTAAAGCCAGAAGAAAGCTGGGCTGCACAGAGAGAGGAAGAACCAGTAAGGAAAAGGAGGTGATGATGCCCTTGTACAGGTCCTTGGTGAGGCCTCGCCTGGAGTACTGTGTTCACTTCTGGAGACCGAATCTCAAAAGGACAGACAGGATGGAGGTGGTCCAGAGAAGGGTGACCAGAATGGTGGGGGGGGTCTGTATGGGAAGACTTATGAGGAGAGGCTGAAGGATGTCCATATGAACACCTGGAAGAGAGGGGAGATACAATGCAGACCTTCAGTTACCTGAAAGGTTTTAATGATGTATGATTTAGAGCCTCTTCTGTTGGAAAGGAAATAGTAGAACTAGGGGTCATGAAACGAAACTCCAGGGAGGACGACTCCGAACCAATATCAGGAAATATTTCTTCATGGAGAGGGTGGTGGTGGGTGCCTGAAATGCCCTCGTGGAAGAGGTGGTGAAGATGAAAACAGTAAACGGATTCAAAAGGGCATGGGATAGACTAGAGGCTGGAAATGAAGAAAAGGGTGCACGGAGCAGCAGGTACTATCCTAATCAGAAGGCGCGGAGATTACTACCCTTAACCAATTAGCCTGAAGTTTGTGACTCAACTGCAACATTGCTCTCTGCTTTGATTGCGGCGGGGAAAAGGGCGAATTAGATTCAGAATGCCAACGCTGGGCCCTGCCCCGACTTTTATGGATACCGATATGCTGACAGTAGGGAAAAAGCACAGGACCGCTTCTGCGGCCAAGCCCAAATAGCAAAGCGCCTTCAAGCAGCACTGTCTAAATTACCCTGAAGGCTGCTCACCCTGCAAAAAAACAATTTCATAATGGGTTTGACAGTTTGCTTAGTTTAGATTGTAAATATTGCTACCCTAAACATAAGGCTCGGGGGTAACACGAACGGAGCAGCAGTTACTACTCTCAGCAGAAACATGGGGGTGACCTGCACGGAGCGGCTGTTACTGCCCTTAACAGAAACATGGGGGTGACCTGCACGGAGCGGCAGTTACTACCCTTAACAGAAACATGGGGGTGACCTGCCCGGAGCGGCAGTTACTACCCTTAACAGAAACATGGGGGTAACCTGCACGGAGCGGCAGTTACTACCCTTAACAGAAACATGGGGGTAACCTGCACGGAGCGGCAGTTACTACCATAAGAAGCTTGCTGGGTAGACTGGATGGACCATTGGGTCTTTATCTGCCATCATTACTATGCTGTTCCCCAGGAAGTTTTCAAGTGGGATGCTGAAGAAAATATAATACATAGCGTGCTGGTGGCTTGAAGGAAATGGGAGGAAGTGAGAGCGTGGGGGATACCTGCAGTAGGCACCAGAAGTCGGAGTGCAACGGTAGCAGAATTCAAGCATATTTGGGGCACAGAGGGCGATGATGACAGATTGAGGAGGGTCTGCAGTAAATCAGTGGGCAGGTAGCAAGTAGGTGCTATTGGGCATGTGTCTGCCTTCCCCCAACTTAGGGCTGCCAAGAAAAGTCCCCATGTCTTCAGGGATTAATCTCGGCCATATCCCACTGCACCCGCGGAAGGCCCCAGCTTCCCGTGCCGTGAACTGGCAAAGAGCTTCTGGGGGTAGAGAAGCCTGTAAAGGAAGCTACTTACTCTCTGCGCCTTTTCAGGCCACTCTAGCGTTATTTCCAACTCTTCCTTAACAAGAAGAAGAAGAAAAAAGAGGACACTTACTCTGAATTGCTTGCGGGCTTTCAAAGTTCATCCCAAGCAGTCTGCGAGAGGACAAAGCTATTTTACCAGGCTGGCAGATTAGACACATTACCGCCGCTTAACAAGCATAGCAAAACATCAGTCAAAAGCAATAAATTTAAACTTAATGAAATCTCCATTTGCCTACAGTGTGTTTCGCTGCGGCATTTTCTGCCTTACCACGCTGCTTTGATAAGGGGTTTTTTGTTTTTTTTTTTTTGAATGCAAAGGAAGTGGCTTCAAATCTGAGCCTTTGTGACCAATGGCACATTCTAGCACTTAGGTTTCATCAGAACGTGCCCCGTGGCAGGGCTGAGCCTCCGCTGCTAACAGGACTTTGCTTTCCATTATTGGCCTCTGATGATGGATTTTACTGCCTTTAACTGATAAATACATCCAGCAGCTCACCTTTCAAGAATGTGCTCCCAGGAATTGATTTGACAAACAAATGACAATTAGCGCCTCCCCGCCGCGCCTGTGCGGGGAAAGCTTGCTGGATTGAACCTGAGCCTGTTTTTTAACATTTTCAGATGAGTGGGAGCGCGGGAGGGGACATTAGCTGTGGGCCACGGAATGGGCCGGCTTTTTTTTTTGAAGTCTAGGGCTGTTTGATCTAGTCCACGGCTTACCTGGCCGTTTCGTCCCCACTTCAAAGTTTGGGGACGACGACAGTGAGGCCTCCTCTACCTCAGAGCACTGCCAGGCACTTGAAAGCATTTCTGCTCATTATGCAAAAAAAAAAAAAAAAAAAGATGATGGGTTTTAATATGCATTTAATACGGTTCGTTAGCTGTAATGACACCAGCTTGCCGGTGCCATCGTCTTCCCAGAAAGATGGTGATTGAAATTTTAGTTAGTGGCTTGGCAGAAGGGGAGCGTTGAGCCTTTGAAGGTCCAGCGTCCTTCCAGAGTGAGAATAATTTTAACGAGCGTGGGGGCTACCTTGAAAATATTATTGCAGTTTTTTTAAAGCTTGCATAGTAAAAAACGGATTTGGTGGGGGAATAGATTTCCCCGAGTATTGTTAACTGTGGGGTGCGTTTTAGTGAAATCTAGCTGCCTAAGTATAGATTTAGAAAATATGATCTTGTGGACTGGTGGTGGGGGGGGGGGGAGGGGGGTAGGCATTCCCCCTCCCCCATTCCAGCGGCTAAATAAATTTTTATTTATTTAATACATTTAATGTATTTCCTAAATCAAATACTTACTAGGCAGTTTACGTTCCGATAGTCTTCATAAAAATTAGCTGATGAAAGATCGAGCAGCCCTGGGAGGGGGTGAGAGACACAGCTGCTGAGCACTGATTTTCCATTCTAAGTGGCTAAGTCTAGAACAGGACCGGTGCCCTATATTTACATGCACTACTAAGATGCCAACCAGAAAACCCTGGAAAGCCATGAGTAAACTGGATTATAATTACATAAATAGTAAACCTACCATACCAAAACAGCACTAACTGCCATTACTCAAACAGTAACAACCCTATGAAAAGGAAGCACTGCCAATATTATACCAGACCCTAAAACACCAATACACCTCCTATTAGAAAGACAGAACAAGCCAGGCTTCTGTAGATCTCTACACAGAAACTACATGCTAGCAGAATACCTCACCTTGGTCCCACATACAGAACATGGACAGACCCTCACGAAATATAGAATAAAGAGACCATAAAGTAAAAATAGAAACTTGTAAACAAAAACTGAAGTCAGAACCACAACCATCCAGACTCCGTATGCAGTACAACAATGGAAAAAAACAGAATCACCATGCTCATAAAATATCAGTATTAATAGTAATATCATACCAATAAAAAATAAATATTCCAAAACAGCTAACAAAAAGAACATCCAATAATTCAACTCATATACAAATAAAATATTTTAAAACAATACACATCAAATAATACTCAGTAATTAAAATTAATAAGGATAAAAACCCCCTCTCTCCATACCTGGAAACTTTTGGTCGCCCTGATATTATTATGGATTAGTTGGGGGAAGCAGAATGGGGGCACACAAACTCCCCCCCCCCCCCCCAATACCATACACATGCTCTCACACAAACACATGCTCTCTGTCCCCCCTACACACACACACACACACTGTGCTCCCTGGCTCCCCATACACACGCATGCTGTCTATCCCCATGCCCCCTCCACACTCATGCGCTGTCTGTTCTCCATACCCTGACACATGAATGAACTATCTGTCCCCTCCCACACATACATGTTCTGAAGCACAGATGCATACATGCTGTTTCTCTCTCATTTGTGGGACAGACACTGTTTCTTCAGCCACGGGGGCTCTGCTGCTGCTCCTGCTCTCTTTCATTCAGGCCCTGCTACCCCTATTAGGACTCTTCAGCTGGAAGGGCCCGGCCAACACTGCTCCAGATCCTCTCTTCCACGCTGGTCCTTTCTCCTGTCTGCTCAGAGCCCCTGCCTCCAGCCTCAGATTGGGCCTCCTTCTTCCCGCCTGCACATGCCTAATTCTCTTCCGGCCTGTGGGCGGGAAGAAAGCCCAGTCACCGCGGTCCTGCCACCAAAGTCCAGCCCCACGCTTCCCAGGCTGATACCCTCAAACCTGTGGCACTCTAGTTCAAGTGCTTCCACCAGCTGCAACCTATAGCCTGCAGCCTAAGATCAGTGGCCAAGGCTCTCAGGAGCCAACTAAATATTGCCATCTATATATTTGGTGCAATAGAGGCATTTTCCTGTGTGCCAGTAAATCCCAAACTATTTACTCCTACAATCTAGGATGGTGGGGCATGCTCGCCTTTAAAGCAGGCCCAGGGAGTTTCAGCTGGTCTTGCCTCCTCACAGGTGAACTGGACTGGCAAATCCAGCAGGTTCTGAGAAATGGTGGCCCTTCCAGGGATACAGAGTGGCTGCACCAGAGAAGCTGACAATTAATTAAGCGTGTGTATTCGTTTGAGATGAACAGGTAATCAGAAACAAAACAATATATTTTTCATTTTATTTCATTTAAAATGAAACAAATGGGACAGTGCACCTGAAAATAACAACAATTCTTATTTGCATTTCATTTTGCATCCCGCTGAAGGCAGGTAAAACTGCAGGGGCTATTTTTCTACTCATTGCAAGCCACTGAAGCCGGCCAGAATGGAGCTGGGGTGAGAAGGGACGAGGAAGGGGGAGTGCCAAAGATATAAACATTTTTTTCAACCAGCATACCACAGCTGGCACCCGCGTTGATCGACAATGAGTTCTTCATTTTTTTTTAACCTGAAACTGAAAGCAGCTTGCAGTTTTGAGCAGTCACCGGTTTGTATCCAGTCATTTTTCTGAGGCTGCGGCTTCTGAAGCTCTCAGAGCCAAAGTAAAGGTTTAAATAAAGATTTAGAAGAGACAGGAAGGAGAAACTTAAAGCAAGGTGGCTTGGGCTATCCATGAGACTCTTGTTCCCACTTTGCCCCACTTTTGGTATTCTGGAGTGCTGTTCCTCCGCCGCTGAAGTCTGCCTGCAAGTTTCATCAACACTGAATGGAAAACCAGTCTTGGAGCCCAAAACAGAGTGAATTGCTTCCCCCACTGACTCTCTTGGCAAATGAATGAATGGTACAAATAAATTCAATGTTTTTTTTAAATATGAAGCACGGAGGTACATTTTTACTCCTGGTGGAATTGCACACAAAAAATTACAAATTCTGCGCAAAACAATTATAAATACTGCACAGGATATTTTAAAATTTAGCAAAATTCTTCAGACTTTGTTTGATCAATAAGACAGTATAATTACTGTCTGTCTTATCTAGCTGAGTGGGAATCACAGCTTTCTGACCCAATGTCTCTTTCCTTTGGCGTGCCCCAGGGCCCTGTCCTGGCTCCTTCTCTTATTAACATATTTTAAATCTCCTTTGGCTACCCTAGTTCAGAACTGTGGGTTCAGGCTCTTGATTTATGCTGATGACATACAAATTGCTGGTATTTTTAATAGTAAAACTGTTAATTCAGTCAACTAACTTAATAACTAGCTATCTGCTCATCAACTCAGTTAATCATTAGGTGTGACCATTGATTCTAAAGTCTCCAGAGGTCACCATATCACAGTCGTTCGTTTTTTAAGATATATTTGGCGTCTGTGTCCATTTCTTAGATCATCTTGACATGATGCGTTCTCTTGTTGTTCCAAGAACTGATTACTGTCGTTCTCTTTTTCTTGGTCTTCTGGTTTCCCAAACTGAACGACTACAGCTTCTTCAAAATGCTGCGGCCAAGGTCATCTACGGTTACATAGGCAAAATCCAGAGCTTCGTTTGCTGTTCCCTCATATAGGGAACACTTTTTCCCCAGTCATTCGTGCTGAGTGAAAGTACTGGGGAGAGAGAGAGAGAGACCAATTAGTTGTGTTTTCATTGACCCTGCGCAATTGAGGGACTTTATCGGGGGTTAGACGCATTATACCCTCCCAACCTGCTTAAGGTGTGGCTCATTTGGAGTGGGTAGTGCTAGTTAGGATGCTGCCGTTTTCTTGGTTTATTACTTGAATTGCATGGTCGAATTGTCCTAAGACCATTCCCCCCCCCCCCCTCGATATATTTATGTTTACTGTGAGGAGATTGCTGTGATTTGTTTTCTCATTTTACTGCCTGTTATAGTTGGGTTTTTTTGTCAACAGTTTATCCTCAGTTTTTCTTTTCAATATGTTTGTATTTGAAATAATGTCAAACTTAATAAAATTTAAAAAAAGCATACATAGATTTAAACATAAATATTAAACAAAAACAAATGAAAATAACATAAAAAGCTGCCCGCTCCCCCATAACACCCAAAGCGTTCGGTCCCCTTCCCAGTTCTCTGTCTCTAATCCACCCCATCAGTTTTCTTCTCTCACCTCAGTAAGACCCCCCTATATTCTCTCTGCCTCTCCAGGCTTGACTCCGGGGGGGAAACATAGAGAAAAACCTCTCCTTCCCCACTTCTGGTTCTCTCTTACCTTCACCCAAGCTCCCTGTGTTCCTCTTCCGTTCAGGCTTCACTAGAACCCCCATTGCGGCCTCCTTCGTTTGGGCCACACAGGCTGGTACCGCAGGCTCTTTTCGTCCAGCCTGTGTTGCGCCCACATCAAGCCTCCCGCCTGTCTTCCTGTCCACGTAGGCCAGCCCGCTGCTGCTCCTTCCTCGCTTCCAGCCCGCGCAGGCCTCCCCTGCTGTTGCGGCTCTTTCCTGGGACTCCCATGCCGAATTCTGTGAGGCAGAAATCTGCACTGGAGGGGAACTCTATGCAGCGCAGTATTCCATAAGCAGTTCTGCTGGACTGAACCAATCTGCAAGGGAGGGGAACTCTGTGCAGCGCAGAATTCCATAAGCAGTTCTGCTGGACTGAACCAATCTGCACGGGAGGGGAACTCTATGCAGTGCAGTATTCCATAAGCAGTTCTGCTGGACTGAACCAATCTGCACGGGAGGGGAACTCTGTGCAGCGCAGTATTCCATAAGCAGTTCTGCTGGACTGAACCAATCTGCACGGGAGGGGAACTCTATGCAGCGCAGTATTCCATAAGCAGTTCTGCTGGACTGAACCAATCTGCACGGGAGGGGAACTCTGTGCAGCGCAGTATTCCATAAGCAGTTCTGCTGGACTGAAACCAATCTGCACGGGAGGGGAACTCTGTGCAGCGCAGTATTCCATAAGCAGTTCTGCTGGACTGAACCAATCTGCACGGGAGGGGAACTCTGTGCAGCGCAGTATTCCATAAGCAGTTCTGCTGGACTGAACCAATCTGCACGGGAGGGGAACTCTGTGCAGCGCAGTATTCCATAAGCAGTTCTGCTGGACTGAACCAATCTGCACGGGAGGGGAACTCTGTGCAGCGCAGAATTCCATAAGCAGTTCTGCTGGACTGAACCAATCTGCACGGGAGGGGAACTCTGTGCAGCGCAGAATTCCATAAGCAGTTCTGCTGGACTGAACCAATCTGCATGGGAGGGGAACTCTGTGCAGCGCAGAATTCCATAAGCAGTTCTGCTGGACTGAACCAATCTGCACGGGAGGGGAACTCTATGCAGTGCAGTATTCCATAAGCAGTTCTGCTGGACTGAACCAATCTGCACGGGAGGGGAACTCTGTGCAGCGCAGAATTCCATAAGCAGTTCTGCTGGACTGAACCAATCTGCATGGGAGGGGAACTCTGTGCAGCGCAGAATTCCATAAGCAGTTCTGCTGGACTGAACCAATCTGCACGGGAAGGGAACTCTGTGCAGCACAGTATTCCATAAGCAGTTCTGCTGGACTGAACCCTGCAGTTGGACGCGGTGTGACACCTCGTGAGACGCCAGCCTCCTTCCATCATGCTCTCCAATGCACCAGCCGCTCTGCTAGGCCATTTGCCCGAGGTGGCAGCCCTAATGAGGTTTCTCTGCACCAAGTCCTTGACGTCCTTAGGTGTGAAAGGAGACCCGTTGTCTGTCACAAGCTGCAAGCGGGTGTTGCAGCAGACGTTTGTCAGGATATAATCACCTGCTGCATCCATAACACAGCCTACCAGCTGCAATTCTTTCCTGCACGCAGAACCTTTTACTGGTTGATTCTCAAAGTTTTAAACCATGGTATAGAAAATTAATTTTCATGACTGCAATTGTTGATTTTTTTATATGGTAAAATCATGGACTTTTTGACCATTTCTACCTATTGTTTTTTATATTTGTGACTGGTTGCCTTAGTTATTTCTGTGCCCAAAACACCCAAGTTCCTACTATACCAACTTGCATATGTTTCAGATGAGAGTGATTTTTATCTTTCTTTTTGTAGTCACGAAAATTAAATGTCATCATTTAGTTGAATAATCCTGGCATGTATGCGAGTTATGCCATTGAAGTCTATGGGGATGAATGATATAAGACATATTTAAGAGGATGATGCCATTCAATTCTGGGCTGTATTTTCAGCCACATTATGTCTCGAAACGTTCTTTCATGCTACTCAACTTTGGTTGGAGAACGTCCTAAGGTCAGCAACAAAATGACTAGAGGTATATAGAATATATTATAAATATATTTATAAATGATCTGGAAAGGAATACGACAAGTGAGGTTATCAAATTTGTGGATGATACAAAATTATTCAGAGTAGTTAAATCACAAGCGGATTGTGATACATTACAGGAGGACCTTGCAAGACTGGAAGATTGGGCACCAAATGGCAGATGAAATTTAATGTGGACAAGTGCAAGGTGTTACATATAGGGAAAAATAACCCTTGCTCTAGTTCAGGGGTCGGGAACCCATGGCTCGCGAGCCAGATATGGCTCTTTTGAGGGCTGCATCTGGCTCGCAGACAAGTGTCGCCACACTTTCCAGTCCCCCGCTGACCCAGCTGCTCCCTGGTCCTCCTCCGCCCGGGCTTAAAATGCTGTCAGCCCGGGCAGAACGCGGCAGAACAGCTGGAGTTGGCGGCACCGGCGTGCTCTCTTCTTTCTGCCCCCCGCGGCCCGGAAGAGGACGTGGTGAGCATCGGGTGCGTGCGCGGGAAGAAGAGGCCACGCTAGTGTCCGACGAAAACAAGGCTGTGCAGCGCGGCTCGGAGGAAAATAAAGAAGAGCTTCAACCGCGGCCGATGGGACTCCTCCTCCGCGAGGGCTGAAAATGAAGGAGGTTAGCGTTGGGAGGAGGCTGCTGCTGCCACGAGTTCCCGGGGTGGGGGTGGGGGAGAGAGAGAGTGAATGAGCGAGCAAGCATGTGTGTTTGAGATCCTGTGTGTGTGAGTGAGAGATTGCATGTATGTCTGTAATTGAGAGCCTGTATATGTGAAAGAGAGTATGTCTGTGATTGAGAGCCTGCCTGTGAGAGAGAGAGCATGAATGTAAGTTTACCATTGGGAGCCTGTATGTGTAAGTTTGTGATTGAAAACCTGTTTGTGTGAAAGAGTGTGTGTGTATGATTGAGATCCTTTGTGTGTGAGAGAGATCATGTGTGTGTATGATTAAGAGCCTGTGTGTATAAGTAAGAGAGAGAGCATGTGTGTCTGTGTGTGATTGAGAGCTGGTTTAGGTGAGGGAGCATGTGAGTATGTGATTGAGAGCCTGTGTTTAAATGAGAGAGAGACCATGTGTGTCTGTGTGTGATTGAGAGCTGATTTAGGTGAGGGAGCATGTGAGTATGTGATTGAGAGCCTGTGTGTAAATAAGAGAAAGAGAGGACATGTTTGTAAGCATGTGAATGAGAGTCTGTGTGAGAGAGAAAAAGACAGCATGTATTTATGTGATTGAAAGCCTGTGTGTGTGTGTAAGCGTGAAAAGATAGACAGCATGTGTGTAAATGTGTAATTAAGAGCCTATATAAGTGAGAGAGAAAAAACATGTGTATATGTGAGTACTGAGAGCATGTGTGTATAGGTGTGTCATTGAGAGCCAGTGTGAGAGAGAGCGCTGGTATGTGACTGAGAGAGAAGAAAGTTCCAAGCAAACCACCCCGCCTCCTGCTAATTCAAAACAATCTCAGGAGACCTGGATATCAAACGTTCCCAGGTATGCAGAGCAAAACAATTTTTGTATCCTTATTATTTTTCATTACTGGGTCTTTGTGTCTGCTATTTTGAAATATTTTGTTGGTATCTGGAAATGTTTAATATAAGTTTTTAATTATTGGATATTCCACTCATTAGCTGTTTCGAAATATGTTCTTTTTGTTAGTACAGTTTTACTGCTGATGATTTTATATTTCTTGATTTGTTTTATAAGGATGGGTGATGTTTCTTTTTTCCTTTGTTACACTGCATACAGAGACTCTGGCTTGTTGCAGTTTCCAATTCAGTTTTTGTCTGCATGCTTCTAGTTATGAGTTTTGGTCTCTTTATTCTATGTTAGGTGAGGGACAGCACGTGATTCAGGTGAGGTTTTCTGCTGGCGTGTAGTTTCTGTGTAGGACTCTATAGCAGCCTGACTTGGTCCGTTTTCCTAATAGGAGATGTATTGGTGTCTTAAGGCCTGGTTCAGAGACTTATTGTACTTTAAAAGTGTGATCTTACATAAAATGCACACATTTACTTGTATTTAGTTTTAAACATGTTGTATGGCTCTCATGGAATTACATTTTAAAATATGTGGCGTTTATGGCTCTCTCAGCCAAAAAGGTTCCTGACCCCTGCTCTAGTTACGCGATGTTAGGTTCCATATTAGGAGCTACCGCCCAGGAAAGAGATCTAGGCATCATAGTAAATAATACTTTAAAATTATCGGCTCAGGGAATGGTGAATAAAACAAAAAATGTCATAATGCACCATAATGCACCACTAGCAAAAGAATCGTATTATTATTTATACGTTAGTCCAAGTCTTTTTCCCCTGTTTAATGTAACCGCATTCTTACATGCTTGTTTATTGTTATAATGTAAACCGAAGTGATATGTAACTTTGCTACATGAACTTCGGTATATAAAAATGTTAAATAAATAAATAAATAAATAAATAATGCCTCTGTATCGCTCCATGGTGAGACCGCACCTTGAATACTGTGTGCAGTTCTGGTTGTCACATCTCAAAAAAGATATATTTGCACCAGAGAAAGTATGGAGAAGGGTGACCAAAATGATAAAGGGGATGGAACTACTGCCTTATGAAGAAAGGCTAAAGAGGATAGGGATTTTTATCTTGGAGAAGAGAAGGCTGAAGAATTGAACAGGTAAATATGAATTATTTACTCTGTCAGGTAATACCAGGACTAGGGGGCATTCCATGAAGTTAGCAAGTAGCTAAAACGAAATTGGAGAAAATTCTTTTTCACTCAATGTACAATTAAACTCTGGAATTAATTGCCAGAGGATGAGGTTAGGGCAGTTAGTGTAGCTGGGTTTGAAAAAGATTTGGATAAGTTCCTGGATATAAACTATTAATTAAGTTGTCTTAAGAAATAGCCACTGCTATTATTGGCATTAGTAGCATGGGATCTAGTTAATGTTTGGGTACTTACCAGGTAGTTGAAATCTGGATTAGCCACTGTTGGAAACAGCATGCTGGGCCTGGTTGTCCCTTGGACTGACCCAGTAGGCAACTTCTTATGTTCTTAATATGAGTGATGAAGGCAGGTAGAAAGTGTTGGGTTTGTTTACCCTAGAGAGCAGAAAACTGGGGGATGACTTGGTAGCAGTCTTCAAATACATAGGCAGAGTAATTTTTAAAAGGAATCTCCATAGGGAAATCACTGCTTTACCTGTGGAAAAGGTGTGATATAAAATTGCCTGCCTGATATATACACATATTTCCTGCATTCTCATAAGTTTTCCCTGGATTGAGTAGATGGTTGGGGAGAGGATTTTCAGAAGTATGTATGTAAATTTTCCTGAAAAATTTCTTAATATAATTGCGGGCAGGTAGTTTTGGTGATGTAATTTTGAAAGCAAATGTATGTGCTTAAGCTGGCTTTGAAAATTGGTGTAAAGTGTGAATTTGCTGACTTTCTTATGCAAGCTTGTGCAATAGAACCAGTTCTGATATCAGAAAAAGGGAAAGATTTTTTACTCCTGATATCCAAAAAATCAGGAAGCCTTTGCCAAATTCTGGATTTAAAGAAAATAAACACATTTCTAAAAAAAAGAAAAGTTCAAAATAACTCCCTCACTACCATCCTTCCTCTACTGGAGCTGGACGACTGGATGACCACTTTAGACCCAAAGGATATGTACATGCACGTTCCCATTCATCCCACACAGAGAAGAATACCTGCCAGTACTGTGCTCTCCTGTTCGACCTCTCCATGCCCAAGAGTTTTCACAAAATGCATGACAGTAGTAGCGGCTCATGTCAGGAAGAACGGTTTTTCCATATTTAGACATCTGAATAATATCAAGCAAGGCCGCGAGCAGCCTTTATATCCAAATTCTCCACTCCTTGGGGGTATCTACTTAATTATATAAATCAAATCTTAAGAACATAAGAACATGCCATACTGGGTCAGACCAAGGGTCCATCAAGCCCAGCATCCTGTTTCCAACAGAGGCCAATCCAGGCCATAAGAACCTGGCAAGTACCCAGAAACTAAGTATATCCCATGCTACTGATGCCAGTAAAAGCAGAGGCCCTGTTGTGCTCAGGGGTGGACCCTTGTCCTGGGGCAGTGGAGAACTGCTCCCTGGTAGGGACCAAGAAGCACCTGCCCCCCAGGGGGCGAAGCACTGGAGGAGACCCCTGCCAAGCACAGGCATTGCAGTTTTCCGGACGAGCCGGGCAAAACTGCCGAAGATGTCCGGAAGTGCCACAGTAAAGGCAAAGACTCTCCTTCCTCCGACGGAGATGTTCGGTCGGAGACAGTCGCCCATGGTTCACCTCCATGGGTTCCACCACGGAAGAAGGCGGTGGTGCTGAATTCTTGAGCTGGAAGTGGCTATAGTCCCTCAGGCACTGGAACTGCGATCCCAGGATGGCAGAGCTGTAGAGAAACTAAGTATAGTGAGTAGGCAGGGTATGCAGAGTTCAGGAATAGAACCTTGATGGTAAAACTCACACAATAGTCTCTTGAAGCAGTCCAGGAGGTGGAATGAAGCAGGCCCTCGAGGAGCGAGTACCTGGTTCCAGGGAAAGCTCTGAGAGAGAGATGATAACTCACTGGTGTTGTAGGCAGCGATGACTTCCTGGCAGAAGTGGTATTCAGAAGCAGGTCTGAGAACGTGGGCCCTCGAGGAACGAATACCGGTTCTAGACTGCGACCTGAAAGGCAAAAGAGAATAGGAATGTGAATCGTTTTTTGACGATTTAAAATATCGTCCGATATATTTTAAATCGTCAAAAATCGTTAGAGGCGATATTTAATAGGAATTCCCCCGATTTATCGTCAAAATCGTAAATCGGGGGAAGGGGGAGGGGAAGGGGGAGGGCGGGAAAACCGGCACACTAAAACATCCCTAAAACCCACCCCGACCCTTTAAAATAAATCCCCCACCCTCCCAAACCCCCCCCAAATGTCTTAAATTACCTGGGGTCCAGAGGGGGGGTCCCGTTGTGATCTTCCACTCTCAGGCCACGGGTGCGTTGAGAGAAATGGCACCGGCGCCATTTTGCTTCCTGTCCCCCGACGTCACGAGCGTAGGAGATCGCTCCCGGACCCCCAGGGACTTTTGGCCAGCTTGGGGGGGCCTCCTGATCCCCACAAGACTTGCCAAAAGTCCAGCGGGGGTCCGGGAACGACCTCCTGCACTCGAATCGTGTTGCCGTACGGCCGGCGCCATTTTGCAAAATGGCGCCGGCCATTTTGCCTCCAGTGCTTCAAATTTGATCATATTATGATCACTATTGCCAAGCGGCCCCACCACCGTTACCCTCTCTCACCAAATCCTGTGCTCCACTGAGAATTAGATCTAAAATTGCTCCCTCTCTCATCGGTTCCTGAACCAATTGCTCCATAAAAATGTCATTTATTCCATCCAAGAACTTTATATCTCTAGCATGTCCCAATGATACATTTACCCAGTCAATATTGGGGTAATTGAAATCTCCCTTACTACTGCACTACCAGTTAGCTTTTCTAATTTCTCTTAGCAATGAAAAGTTTGGAATTTATAGGAGCCCATCTGCCAACTCATAGGAACATAGTAATGAAGGCAGAAAAGGACCTAATGGTCCATGCCCAGGAAGTTTCTTACGTTAGTATCTGCCGCGCTGTGCAGGTTACCCCCTGTTTCTCTCTTACTGGGTAATGAGCCTTCTTGAAAATTCAGACAGTGCTGCTTGACGTGCTTTGTGTTGAGAACGGTGTTTTCGTGTGCCCATGGGCCTGAGCCCGATCCAGACCTTCAGGACCGAGCCAAGGGTTGACGGTGGCTCCGCATGGCTGAACAATCTTGCCCTCGACCAGGCTGGCAAGCTCCCATGGCCAACATCCAAGGATGTTGGAAGTTGAATGGTCCTCCGACCATTCCGGGCCCTTTCGGACCTGCTGCGAGCAGCATGGAGCAGCAGGCCTGGCCTGAGGTTGAGGGCAGACGGACCTTGAGACGTAGACATGAAGATTGATGCGACGGTATCACATGGCACGAAGACTTGGGTTGATGCAACGGCATCACATGGCACGAAGACTTGGGTTGATGCAACGGCATCCATGGACGAAGACTTGGGGTTGATGCAACGGCATCCATGGACAAAGACTCGGGGTTGATGCAACGGCATCCTTGGCAAAGACACTTGACATCCACATAGACAACATAAGGCATGGACATTGGCACTGTCTCTCAGGGCGCCCTACTCAGGCCACCCGCGGGACTGAGTCGCGGACCATCCTGTCCCAGTACGCGCCCTACACAGCCCCAGAGGCTGGTCACGGACCACGACGGGAGCGGGACAGCACAGGAACACACAACCAGGACTTGACGGCTCAGGAGCACAGGACAACCGTCCACCAGCAGGCTAGTCCACTCAGGAGTACTGCATCTGAGGGACCCCCGGCCTACCGGACCAGAAGGCTCGAGAGCGTTGAAGGCGACACGTAGGAAGGAACATCACGGAAGGCAGGAACACCAGGACGTAGAGGATCAAGACACCTGGACGAGGACCTCAGGCATGAAGACAGAACATGGCATGATGAGAAGACATCACGGTGAGGAGCTCCACAAGACGAGAAGACCTTACACAGGCTCTGGCAGGCAGGAGCCTCCAGAGTGAAGACTCCACGATGATGCAAGGCCAGGAACAACAGACGGAGCAGCCCTTTATAGGGCTGAAGCAGGAAACAGTCATCAAGGTAGGGCCAAGACACTTCCTGTGTCTGGCCCTTTAAATGAAGAAGGAAGATGCGGCCGCGCGCCTAGAGAGAGTGCAGGAGCTGTGCAGGACCGCGGACAGCGGCCTGCACCGTCGCCATCGCGGCAGAGCGTGAACAGAAGCAGGGCTGAGCCTGGGCGGCAGGCTCCAACGTCGGCAGCAGCTCCAGCCGCTGCAGGAGGCCCCGGGGGCAGCTCCAGCCGCCACTCTAGCCCGGGGTTGCGGCCTTAGCGCCGCAAAGAGGAAATCAGCGTCGGGGGCGGTCCCAGGCCCGAAGAAGGCCGCGGCTCCGGCTGCAGAAGCCAAGAAGACACAGAGCAGCCTCTGGGCCGCGTGGGCAGGCCGATGGTGGCGTCCTGCCGCCGCGATGGCGAAGAAAACGTGGTGAGTCAGTGAGCCTGCTCACGGGGGGACCCGCGGGCAGGGTTCATAACACTTTGCTTATGGACTTGGAGGTAGAAGCAGTCCTGTGCTTTTCTCTATCTGCGTATCAGTACCCCGGACTATAAAAGTTAGGGCCCATGTTAGTTGTTGTCTGCATCCAATTCCTCTTCCTCCCTCCCTTTCCCCTGCTGTCAAGGCAGAGGGCAGAGGCGGGGCCAACACTCATGCATAATTTGCTGTTTTAAAAGACATGTGCATACATTTGCCAGGGGATGTGGTTAGTGCAGTTAGTGTAGCTGGGTTTAAAAAAGATTTGGATAAGTTCTTGGAGGAGAAGTCCATTACCTGCTATTAATTAAGTTGACTTAGAGAATAGCCACTGCTATTACTAGCAACAGTAACATGGGATAGACTTAGTTTTTGGGTACTTGCCAGGTTCTTATGGCCTGGATTGGCCTCTGTTGGAAACAGGATGCTGGGCTTGATGGACCCTTGGTCTGAACCAGTATGGAGATTTCTTTGTGCATTGGTTATTTACTCTTTCAGATCATTCAAGGACTAGGGAGCACTCCATGAAGTTAGCAAATAACACATTTAAAACAAATCATAGAAAATGTATTTTTCACTCAACGCACAATTAAGTTCTGGAATTCATTGCCGGAGGATGTGATTAAGGAAGTCAGTGTAGCTGGGTTTAAAAAAAGATTTGGATAAGTTCCCAGAGAAGTCCATAAACTGCTATTAATCAAATTGATTTAGGGAATAGCCACTGCTTGTTACTGGCTTTAGTAGCATGGGATCTATTTAATGTTTGGGTACTTGCCGCATACTTGCATCCTGGATTGGTGTCACAGTTTCGCCTGCCGTTCAGCCTCTCCGGGATACCTCCCCACCAGCAGAGACCTCCAGTGAGCTCTGTTCCTAGCTCTTCGAGCCATTTCCTCACTGGAGCACCTGACTCATCCTGTGGTGCAGCCTCCTCTCCACCAGGGGTCCTCAGCGAGCTTCACCTCCAGCCTTGCCGGGCTCCGCCTTGCTGCTCGCACCACACCCAAGCTCCAGCCCCATTTAACCCTGCCTTGCCAGAGCCCAGACGCCTTTTCATGGAGTCACCCTTGGCTCTCTGGGCTAGCTGCTCTTACCTTGCTCCATGCCTTGAGGCCTCCGTGCCTTCCTGTATCTTGCTCTTTGTCTTCAGCCTACGCAGTCCTTACCTTGCCTTGTGGCCTCCACGTCTTCTGTCTCCTTGCACCTTTCTCTGTGGCCTACTCAGGCCTCTTCTTGCTTAGTGGTCTCCAGGCCTTATTCTTAGTGGCCTACGGGGCCTTCAGTGTTGCTGCCTTCGGGCCTCAGTGTTCTCTGCTCTGTGTTGTCCTCGTCTGCCCCTACCCTTATCTGCCTTGTCTAGTCCTGTCCTTGCCTGGTCATGTCGTGCCTTTCCCAGTGCAGTCCCCGGAATCCATTCATCCGGAATCCATTGCGTTTCCTAAGCCTGTGTCTGTATGCTGATCCTGTCCTAGTATAGTGTCCTGCTGCCCTCTTGTCCCAGTTATCCAGTCCTCAGCATCTTGCCAGTTCTGGTGTCCAGTCCTCAGCCTGTTCCATCATCCGGCCCTCAGCTTCCTCCTTGTTCCAATACTCGGACCTCTGCTTCCAGTCTGTCCCTGCCTGCCGCGTCCAGCCTGTGCCCGACCTCAGATTCCAGCTTATGTTTGCCCTGCCTTGTCCAGTTAAATCCAACTGGCCCCCCAGAGCCCAAGGGCTGGACCTGTGGGGGAAGGGGGCTGGCTGGGCAGAAGACCAGGCTAGCTTCCAGCCATAACCAGCCATGATGATCAGCCGTCGTAGCCAATTTCTGCTGGCCCCCCCCCAGAATGCAGGGGCGGAACCTGTTTGGGGGAGGGGACTGGCTGGGCTAGGCCCGAAGGCGAACCCATCTCCTGCCCTGTGGCACTGCCCTGCTCCCCAGAGGGTATTTCCTAGCCCACATGATGATTCACCACTGTTGGAGACAGGACGCTGGGCTTGGTGGATCCTTAGTCTGACCCAGTGTGGCAACGTTCTTATGTTCTTACGTTGTGTTTTTGGTTTATATGTCAAAGCATGGAAGGTAACAAGTGTGTTTTCACTCGCACGTCAGAAAGTGACAGCACGCGAGATTCGGAAAGAAAGAACGCATTCTCTCTAAACACCCCCTCTCTCCCCCCCCCCCCCCCCCCCCCCCACGTAACTTTTTCAGAGGGGATGTGCGTACAGCATCCATTAAGCGGGCACTTGCAGTTATATGAGGCAATGAGCTGATATATTTTTGCTCTGGAAAGCACAATTATCTTTCCAGCATGGTGTGAGAGGAAGAGGGGACTATTACATTTCTTCTCAGCTCCTATAGCTGGCGCTCCATACGTCCTGCCCAGCTCCTGTCAAGCTGTGGGTGACCCAGCAGAATCCTCTTGGTTGTCAGATACTTGGCGGCGGGGGAGGGGGGGGATTGGCTGTACATTAATTACTTGGAGACATGCTCTAATGGCACTGCCATTACCTGGAATCCTTATTAAGCTATCTCAAGCAGGGGTCTGTGGTTTCTGCTTGGAATATTAAACGCGAGCGTACAAGAGTCCTTTATTGTGGGGCAGACTTGGAAATGGTAATGCTGAATTGCTCTGTGTATTTGCAGGGTTTGATTGCCTGACATGATACACGCCTGGCTCGAAGGCTTCTCTCCTTACTGCTTGTATTTCCGGACTGTAAAGCACCCCTTTTGATGGGGGGGAATCTGTCATACTTGGCATTACAGCGGGCGAGAGCTGTCCCCTCAGCAACTCATCTCGGGCTGGAGCCGGCAACCAGAGCTCTTCTCCGTCCTGGGGAGATTTTTATGATGTGGGCATCGGAGCAGCTTAGACTGTGCCGTTCTGGTTCCATCAGTGAGCCAGCGGCAGTGTTATCTGATATAAGTTATTATGAGAGCGGCTCACTAATGACACTGCTGGACAGTGGTCAAAACTCTGCAGCAGCGTCGAGTTACCGACTGAACACCATTCCAAAACTTTTTTTTTTTTTTTTTTTTTGCAAAAGCACATTTCCCCTTTTCAGCGTAAGAGCTTCGGTCCCTCGCTAGCTGCACAGGCCCAGGGCAGTCACATGCTTGTGTTCAGCAGTGGCGGGTACAATTAGGAAGGACTGGGCCCCTGGCAGAAGAAATGATGGCGGTGAGCCCGGCGCAGCTACTCTGGGCCTCTCACTGGCTCCGTGTTACAGGAGCGTCCCTAAGAGGAATTCATTCCCTTACACCCCCACACCTCTACCCCCCCAACTACAGTACATTTTTTCTGAGATGCGGCGACCAGAATTGTACACAGTATTCAAGGTGCGGTCTCACCATGGAGCGATACAGAGGCATTATGACATTTTCCGTTTTATTCACCATTCCCTTTCTAATAATTCCCAACATTCTGTTTGCTTTTTTGACTGCCGCAGCCACACTGAACCGACGATTTCAATGTGTTATCCACTATGACACCTAGATCTCTTTCTTGGGTTGTAGCACCTAATATGGAACCTAACATCGTGTAACTATAGCATGGGTTATTTTTCCCTATATGCATCACCTTGCACTTATCCACATTAAATTTCATTTGCCATTTGTAAGACCAATCTTCCAGACTCACAAGGTCCACCTGCAATATATCCCAATTCACTTGTGATTTAACAATTTGGAATAATTTTGTGTCATCAGCAAATCTGATCACCCCACTCATTGTTTGAGAAGATAAGAGACGGTGGTGGGGACAGGAGTGTGTGTATGTGTGTGATAAGTTTTCAGTGTAAGTGGTATCAAGTGCTGGGAATACACAGTTACATGGATATGTGTTGTGTGTTTGAGAAGATGAGAGATGGCTGTGGGGACAGGGTTATGTGTGTGTTTGTGATGAGTTTTTAGTGTACAGTATGTGTTTTCAAGTGCTGGGAATACATAGTTACATGATTATGTGTTTTGCGAGGTGAGAGATGGCTCTGAGTCAGGGGAATGTATGTGTGTGATTAGTTTCCAATGTGAGTGATAACAAGTGCTGGGAATACAAATATGTTGTGTGTTTGAGAAGATGAGAGATGGCTTTGGAAACAGGGGTGTGTGTGTGTGATGGATTTTCAGTGTCAGTGGTATCACAGTCCTGGGAATACACAGTTACGTGGATATGTGTTGTGTGAGAAGATGAGAGCTGGCTTAGGGATAGGGAAATGTGTGTGTGTTTGTATGTGTGAGTATGTTAGATGAACTTTCAGTGTCAGTGGTATCACAGTCCTGGGAATACATGTTACGCGTGCCACCCGCGACAGCCCCGCAGCCCGGCCCTCTCACCTCTTCAGACGGACTCAAGCTGCTGGATCTTCTTCACTGGCGGCGGTGGGCCACCAGCTCCGGCCTCAGGTTCCCTCCGGTGCCTCGAGCCTTGCCAAGTTGCCCAGTGTTGCCAACCAGGATGTCCCTGCTCGTTGGGCCTCTCCGCGTGGCCCGCAGAGATGCCGCCACCAGCGCCGCGCCCCTTCCTAGGCATGCGTGCACAAGTGATTCTTTTAAAGGGCCCGCAGCGGGAACCTGGCCAAGGACCCAGATGCTGATATCAGACCCTTAAGCGTATAAAAGCTCAGGCCTCACTCCATAGCGTTGCCTTTGCAACAGGGATCCTCGTACTCCTTGTACTCGTTGCTATTCCTTGGATCATCTCATCGTGTGTTCCTGTCTTCCTGTGGTTCGTGGTTCCTGTTCTCCTAGTTACTGTTTGTCTATATGTGCGGTTCCTGTTTGTCTATATGTTGGATTGACTCCTTGGACTTGACCTCCGCTATGTCTGACTACTCTTCAGCTCTCCAGCCCCGGACTTCCGCCTCACCTGACTACTCTTCAGCTTCTCTCCAGCCCCGGACCTCCGCTATGTCTGACTACTCTTCAGCTTCTCTCCAGCCCCGGACTTCCGCCTCACCTGACTACTCTTCAGCTTCTCTCCATCCCCAGACCTCTGCTACGCCTGACTACTCTTCAGCTTCTCTCCAGCCCCGGACCTCCGCTCCGCCTGACTACTCTTCAGCTTCTCTCCAGCCCTGGACCTCCGCTACGTCTGACTACTCTTCAGCTTCTCTCCAACCCCGGACCTCCGCTCCGCCTGACTACTCTTCAGCTTCTCTCCAGCCCTGGACCTCCGCTCCGCCTGACTACTCTTCAGCTTCTCTCCAGCCCCGGACCTCCGCTCTGCCTACTCTTCAGCTTCTCTCCAGCCCCGGACCTCCGCTATGCCTGACTACTCTTCAGCTTCTCTCCAGCCCCGGACCTCCGCTCCGCCTGACTACTCTTCAGCTTCTCTCCAGCCCCGGACCTCCGCTCTGCCTGACTACTCTTCAGCTCTCCAGCCCCGGACCTCCGCTCCGCCTGACTACTCTTCAGCTTCTCTCCAGCCCTGGACCTCCGCTACGTCTGACTACTCTTCAGCTTCTCTCCAACCCCGGACCTCCGCTCCGCCTGACTACTCTTCAGCTTCTCTCCAGCCCTGGACCTCCGCTACGTCTGACTACTCTTCAGCTTCTCTCCAGCCCCGGACCTCCGCTCCGCCTGACTACTCTTCAGCTTCTCTCCAGTCCCGGACCTCCGCTCCGCCTGACTACTCTTCAGCTTCTCTCCAGCCCCGGACCTCCGCTCCGCCTGACTACTCTTCAGCTTCTCTCCAGCCCCGGACCTCCGCTCCGCCTGACTACTCTTCAGCTTCTCTCCAGCCCCGGACCTCCGCTCCGCCTGACTACTCTTCAGCTTCTCTCCAGCCCCGGACCTCCGCTCCGCCTGACTACTCTTCAGCTTCTCTCCAGCCCCGGACCTCCGCTCCGCCTGACTACTCTTCAGTTTCTCTCCAGCCCCGGACCTCCGCTACGTCTGACTACTCTTCAGCTTCTCTCCAGCCCCGGACCTCCGCTACGCCTGACTACTCTTCCACTTCTCCCCAGCCCCGGATCTCTGCATTGCCTGACCATGCCTGCCTTCTCCGCGCCCTTACCACTACCTTGCCTGACTACATTTGCTTGCTCCATATCGTGACTATTACTTGGACTGACTATACCTGCCTTCTCCATGCCCTAACCCTACGCTACAGACTCTCCTTCGTCCAGAGTTCTTCATCGCTTGCTGTTGCATCCATTGCTGCTCGATGCCCTCACTCCACCCTCTTTACCTCTGTGGCGACTCCCTCCAAGTCTGATGGACGGTTAGCTGCCGCGGCGTCTTCTTGCCATCTCTCTCTGGCGTCCCTGGATCGGCACGACGCTGCAGATCCGCCATGTTCCTGATGACGTAGGGCGTGCACGCGCTCCGATGGATGTACCAGCAAGAGCGCGAACCTTGGGGGCGTCCCCTGAGATGACATCATCCGCTTCCAATATAAAAGGTCTCAGTATTCGCTAAATGAATCGAGTTAGAAAGGGGGATTGCTTTGGCTTTACTCCCAAGCTACTCTACCTCCTCGGACTTACCAGGGGTACCCGCTCCTCGGGGGCCTCGCTCTCTTTTCTTTATTTCAGATTAGAGATAGGAACAGGTACTTGCTCCTTGAGGGCCCATGTCCCTGGACACTCTGAAGATTCTCTACTGCCTGGAAGCTATCGCAGATACAGACATTTGTGAGTTACCATCGCTCTCTCAGAGCTTTCCCTGGAACCAGGTACTCGTTCCTCCAGGGCCTAACCCTTTCCAGCTGCTGAGCCTTCTAAAGCCCTTATGTGAGTTTTGTCATCCAGTTCTGGCAATGAACACAGCATACCCTGTCTACTCACTATCTATAGTTTCTCTACAGCTCAGCAACCCTGGGATTGCGGTTCCAGTACCTGAGGGCCTTCAGCCCTGCCGGGCATATCAGCTCACTACTGCCACCTCTGGTGGTTCTACTAACTTCTCTAAAAAAAGAATTATCTGTGTCTGTCTTCGTACTCAAGCCTAGCCGGTGGTCCCTCTCAGGATATCCTCCTGGGGGCGCTGTTATCTGCCATCGGCCCAAGGATTCACCTATCTACATTCCTCTACAGCTGAGTGCCCTCTCCAAGCACTCCGCTGGTAACAGATTGCTACTCCTTCTCCATCAGGAGTCTTCAGCAACAGATTCATAACAGATTGCTACTCCGCAGTCTAAACCCTAACAGATTGTTTACTACTCCCTCTACAGGAGCTGAGCATATCAGATTGCTAACTCCTCCTTCCAAAGGAGCAGATTCATTACAGATTGCTAACTCCTCCTCCCACAGGAGCAGATTCATTACAGATTGCTAACTCCTCCCTTCTTGAGGAGTAGATCATAACAGATTGCTAACCCCTCCTTCCTCAGGAGCCGAATAATAACAGATTGCTAACTCCTCCTTCCTCAGGAGCCGAAACCTAATACTTGCCACAGTACCATTCACAGCCGGCTCCGAATCCAGCCTGTCAGTTACGCCTCTCCTCGCCTATCCTCTGGACATGGACTTTCAAGGCTCAGGCCTCCCTTTGCTCGGGTGCCTTCAGTTCCCTATTGTTCCTTTGGCACCTGAGCTCTTGTACCGAATACAGTCCAGGATAGAACTATGCCATCTACCGACTGCTGTCTCTGGGCTGTACAGCTACTCAACTCTCGCTAACCTCGAGGCCCACCTAAGTCCTGCCGGCACCCAAAGACTCAACTCGAGGGGAACGAGGGCTGGTATAAGTGAAGCTCCAATGGCCTCTAGCTTCAGCCCACTCCACCTGCTGATGGTGGGGACCCGTAGGTCCTCACCTACGGGTTGCATCAACCCCACCTCAGCCCAAGGATCCACCTCCAATGCAACAATACACAGTTACATGGATATGTGTGTGTGTTTGAGAAGATGAGAGATAGCTCTGGGGATAGGGGTATGTGTGTGTTTGTGTATGTTTGAGGAGTTTTCAGTATAAGTGGTATCAAGTGCTGGGAATACATAGTTATATGAACATATAAGAACATAAGATATACCATATTGGGTCAGACGAAGGATCCATCAAGCCCAGCATACTGTTTCCAAAGGTGGCCAATCCAAGTCATAAGTACCTGGCAAGTACCCAAACATTGAATAGATCCCATGCTACTAATGCCGGCAACAAGCAGTGGCTATTCCCTGTTGATTAATAGCAGTTTATGGACTTCTCCTCCAGGAACTTATCCAAAACGTTTTAAAATCTATCTCACTAGCTTCCTTAAACACATCCTTTGGAAATGAATTTCAGAGCTTAATTGTGCAATTAGTGAAAAAGAATTTTCCCCAGATTTGTTTTAAATGTGCTATTTGCTAATTTCATAGAGTGACTCCTCGTCTTTATATTATCTGAAAGGGTAAATAGCCTTTTCACATTTACTCGATCAAGTCCTTTCATGATTCTGTAGACCTCTGTCATATCCCCCCTCTCAGTTGTCTCTTCTCCAAGCTGAACAGCCCAAATATCTTTAGCTTTTTCTTGTAGGGGAATCTGTTCCATTCCCTTTATCATTTTGGATGCCCTTCTCTGCACTTTCTCTAGTGCAACTATATCTTTTTTGAGATGCAGTGACCAGAATTGCACACAGCATTCAAGGTGCAGTCTCACCATAGAGCGATACAGAGGCATTATGACATTTTCCGTTCTATTAACCATTCCCTTTCTAATAATTCCTAACATTCTGTTTGCTTTTTTGACTGCTGCAGCACACTGAGCCGACAATTTCAATGTATTATCCAATATGATGCCTAGATCTCTTTCCTGGGTGGTAGCTCCTAATATGGAACCTAACATTGTGTAACTACAGCAAGGGTTATTTTTCCCTATATGCAACACCTTGCACTTATCCACATTAAATTTCATCTGCCATTTCGATGTCCAATTTTTCAGTCTCGCAAGGTCCTCCTGCAATTTATCACAATCCGCTTGTGATTTAATTACTCTGAATAATTTTGTATCATCTGCACATTTGATTACCTCACTCGTCGTATTCCTTTCCAGATCATTTATAAATATATTGAAAAGCACTGGTCCAAGTACAGATCCCTGAGGCACTCCACTGTTTACCCTTTTCCACTGAGAAAATTGACCATTTAATCCTACTCTCTGTTTCCTGTTATTTAACCAGTTTGTAATCCATGAAAGGACATCACCTCCTATCCCATGACTATTTAGTTTTTGTAGAAGCCTCTCATGAGGTACTTTGTCAAACGCCTTCTGAATATCCAAATACACTACATCTACCGGTTCACCTTTATCCACGTGTTTATTAACCCCTTCAAAAAAATGAAGCAGATTTGTTAGGCAAGACGTCCCTTGAGTAAATCCATGCTGGCTGTGTCTCATTAAACCATATCTATCTAAATGTTTTGTGATTTTATTCTTTATAATGGTTTCCATGATTTTGTCTGGCACTGAAGTCAGGCTCACTGATCTATAGTTTCCCAGATCAACTTTGGAGCCCTTTTTAAATATTGGGGTTACATTCGCCACCTTCCAGTCCTCAAGTTCAACAGATGATGTTAATGATAGGTTACAAATTACTTATAATAGGTCTGAAATTTCATTCTTGAGCTTGTATACAACCCTGGGATGTATACCATTCAGTCCAGGTGATTTGCTGCTCTTCAGTTTGTCAATCTGGCCTACTGCATCTTCCAAGTATAACCGTGATTTGGTTCAGTTCCTCTGAATCGTCACCTTTGATAACTATCTCCGGAACCAGTATCTCCCCCGCATCCTCCTCAGTAAACACCAAAGCAAATAATTTTTTTAGTCTTTCCGCACTGGCCTTATCTTCCCTAAGTGCCCCTTTAACCCCTTGATCATCTAACGGTCCAACCGACTCCCTCGCAGGCTTTCTACTTCGGATGTATTTTTAAAAGATTTTATTATGAGTCTTTGCCTCAACTACCAACTTCTTTTCAAATTCTCTCTTCGCCTCCCTTATCAATGTCTTACATTTAACTTGCCAGTGCTTATCGTTTTTCCTATTATCTTCAGATGGATCCTTCTTCAAATTTTTGAAGGATGTTTTTTTTTGGCTAAAATAGCCTCTTTCACCTCACCTTTTAACCATGACGGTAATCGTTTTGCCTTCTTCCACCTTTCTTAATGCGTGGAATACATATGGACTGCGCTTCTAGGATGGTATTTTTTTAACAATTTCCATGCCTGTTGTACACTCTTAACCTTTGTAGCTGCTCCTTTCAGTTTCTTTCTATTTTTCTCATTTTATCAAAATTTCCCTTTTGAAAGTTTAGCACAAGAGCCGTGGATTTGCACACTGCCCCCCCTTCCAGTCATTAATTCAAATTTGATCATGTTATGATCACTTTTGCCAAGCGGCCCCACCACCGTTACCTCTCTCACCAAATCCTGCTGTCCACTGAGAATTAGATCTAAAATTGCTCCCTCTCTCATTAGATCCTGAACCAATCTGTCATTTAATCCATCCATCTCTAGCATGTCCTGATGTTTCACTTACCCAGTCAATATTGAGGTAATTGAAATCTCCCAATATTACTTCACTACCAGTTTGGTTAGCTCCCCTAATTTCTCTTAGCATTTCATTGTTCATCTCATCATTTTGGCCAGGTGGATGGTAGTATATTCCTATCACTATTTTCTTCCCCGACATACATGGGATTTCTACCCATAAAGTTTCTATTGTGCATTTAGTCTCTTGCAGGATCCTTAACCTGTTGAAGTCTATGCAATCCTGGACATAAAGCACCACACCCCCACCAAGTTGCTTCTCTATATCATTGCGATATAAATTGTATCCTAGTATGGCACTATTCCATTGGTTACCCTCCTCCTAGCATGTCTCTGAGATGTCAATTAAGTCAATCTTATCCTTTAATACTAGACACTCTAACTCTCCCATCTTACTTCTTAGACTTCTGGCATTGGCATACAGACATTTCAAAGTGTGTTTTGTGTTTGATTTAACAGCCTGCTTTTTAATTGACGGATAATTTGGAATCTTTTAGCTCACATGATTCTTTACTTATAGGCACTTGGACTACTTTTCTTATTATTGGAACCTCACTGTCGGGATGCCCTAACGCTGTCTCATTAGTATCCTTTGAATATACCTCCCTCCGAACCATGCGCTGCTGAGCGACTGTCTACTTTCCCCTTTGTTCAAGTTTAAAAGCTGCTCTATCTCCTTTTTAAAGGTTAGCGCCAGCAGTCTGGTTCCACCCTGGTTAAGGTGGAGCCCATCCCTTCGGAAGAGACTCCCCCTTCCCCAAAAGGTTCCCCAGTTCCTAACAAAGCTGAATCCCTCTTCCTTGCACCATCGTCTCATCCACACATTGAGACTCCGGAGCTCTGCCTGCCTCTGGTGACCTGCGCGTGGAACAGGGAGCATTTCAGAGAATGCCACCCTGGAGGTTCTGGATTTAAGCTTTCTACCTAAGAGCCTAAATTTGGCTTCCAGAACCTCCCTCCCACATTTTCCTATGTCGTTGGTGCCCACATGTACCACGACAGCTGGCTCCTCCCCAGCACTGTCTAAAATCTTATCTAGGTGATGCGTGAGGTCCACCACCTTCTCACCAGGCAGGTTTGTTACCAGGTGATCCTCACACCCACCAGCCACCCAGCTATCTACATTCCTAATAATTGAGTCACCAATTATGTCAGTTGACCTCACCCTTCCCTCCTGGGAGACACATCCTTGATGCAAGAGGACAATGCATCACCTGGAGAGTATATCCTTGCTACAGGATCACTTCCTGCTGCACCAGGTTGATGTTATCCAACCAGGAGAAATTCCTTCTCCATGGCAGCACCAGGACTGCCAGCTTGGAGTTGGAACTTGAGTACTATGTCCCTAAAGGTCTCATCTATAAACCTCTCTGTCTGCCTCAGCTCCTCCAGGTCTGCTGCTCTAGCCTCCAGAGATCAGACTTGTTCTCTGAGAGCCAGGAGCACTTTGCCCCAGGTGTACACATGCAACCTCTCACCGGCAGTTAAAACATCATACATGTGATATTCAATGCAGAAGACTGGGAGGCCCTCCTCTTGCTGTTGGATTGCTGTCTTCATCTTAATTCTTAGTTAAGTTTAGGATGCTAAGGGAGTAGGAATGTGTATTTAAGAGTCCTTTAAATGTATTGGTGTATTCACTTTTAAGTTGGTAGTGACATGAAATGGGATAATTGATAAAGCCAGGGGCAATCCTGTGTTTTAGATAAAGGGCTGATTGATTTTTAATGTGAAAGTGTCTCCTGTCTATAACTCAAAGAATGAGCTAGTGGTGGGAGAGAGGGAAAGACAAACACACTGAAACTCTAAGCCTTTACCTACCTTTTGACTTGCTTTTTTTTAACAAACACACTCAACGCACACCAAAGAATATACTACAATAGTTTACCTCTCCCCAAAACTTTTTTAAGTTCTAAAATTTCCCAAAGCAATCCTTACCGATCCTCTTCAGCCACCAGTAAGATGATACTCTCCCCTCGGTGCTCTACTGGATTGTGTGTTTGAGAAGATGAGAGATGGCTCTGGGGATAGGGTATGTGTGAGATGAGTTTTCCCTGTAAGTGATATCGAAGTCCTGGCATTACACAGTTACATGGATATGTGTTGTGTGTGTTTGGGTTGAGGGATGCCTGTGGGGACAGGGGTTTTTCTTTTTTTTTTTGGCATGTACAGAGTGCGGAATGAATTAAGTTTGCGAGAAAGTATAGATATGTACTGTGTGTAGGGGTTGGAACAAGAGAGCTGTGTGCCATATTGCAGATGAGATTCCGCAATCAGCCAAATCGGTTTATGAAAAGTGAGCACCAAGATCCTCTGAGGGAAAGGTGAGACAGGCCTTTCAAAAGAAGTTTAAGTGGAGCGACCCAGTGGCACAGTGGCAGAGGTTTGCATTGACATGTGGAGGGATTTGGGAGTCTTTCAGTCCCCAAGCTAGTTGGGGCTAGGAGTGCTACGGAGACAGTACTCACAGCCCTTGGGAGAGGAGCTATAGGAATGGTGCCATGGTGATACCTAGTGGTCAGATTTAGAGCCCCGGCTTGCATGGTTCATAAGGAGTTCTGGTGCATTGGGAGGGGATAAAAATATCCCTAGGTGGTTTTGAATGAAGAATTAAGGCACCAGATCTCGGCTCCGGTTCCAGCTGAGCTGGAAGCCCATAGGAGCAGGAGGAAAATGCTGGAAACTTTAGTCACATGGGAAGATTGTTAGAAAATGCTTGTTCTTATTTTTGAGAATAAGGCCATAGATGGAATCATGCTGGGGGAACCTGCAGCCCAGCCTTAGGAGCAAGAGAAAATAAAGTATTAGGATATGAGGATGATGTTATATAAGTGGATAGGGTCAGCAGAATCTGAGGATGGTGTTAAATGAGTGGGTAGGGTCTCTCAAGGATCTGAGGACAGTGTATTTGAGTGGGTAGGGTCTCTGTAGGATCTAAGGATGGTGTATTTGAGTGGGTAGGGTCTCTGTAGGATCTAAGGATGGTGTATTTGAGTGGGTAGGGCCTCTCAAAGATCTGAGGACAGTGTATTTGAGTGGGTAGGGTCTCTGTAGGATCTAAGGATGGTGTATTTGAGTGGGTAGGATCTAAGGATGGTGTATTTGAGTGGGTAGGGTCTCTGTAGGATCTAAGGATGGTGTATTTGAGTGGGTAAGCTCTCTGTAGGATTTAAGGATGGTGTATTTGAATGGGAAGGGTCTCTGTAGGATCTGAGGATGGTACTTTATGAGTGGGTAGGGTTTCTAGGATCTAAGGATGGTGTATTTGAGTGGGAAGGGTCTCTGTAGGATCTGAGGTCAGTGTATTTGAGTGGGTAGGGTCGCTAGGATCTAAGGATGGTACATTTCAGTGGGAAAGGTCTCTATAGGATCTGAGGATGGTACTTTATGAATGGGTAGGGTTTCTAGGATCTAAGGATGGTGTATTTGAGTGGGAAGGGTCTCTGTAGGATCTGAAGACAGTGTATTTGAGTGGGTAGGGTCTCTGTAGGATCTAAGGAAGGTGTATTTGAGTAGATAAGGTCTCTGTATGATATGGGAATGGTATTATATGAGAGGGTAAGGTTTCTATAGAATTTGAGGATGGTGTATTTGAGTGTGTAGGATCATTATAGGATCTGAGAATGGTATTATATGAGTGGGTAGGGTCTCTGTAGTATCTAAGGATGTGTACTTGAGTGGGTAGGGTCTCTGTAGGATCTAAGGATGGAGTATTTGAATGGGCAGGGTCACTATAAGACCCGAGGATGCTGTTATATGAGTGGGAGGGTCTCTGTAGGATCTGAGAATGGTGTAATATGAATGGGAAGGGTATCTGTAGGATATACGGATGGTGTATTTAGTGGGTAGGGTCACTATAGGACCTGAGGATGCTGTTTTATGAGTGGGATGGTTTCTGTAGGATCTGAGAATGGTATAATATGAATGGGAAGGGTATCTGTAGGATCTGAGGATGATGTATTTGAGTGGGAGGGTATCTGTAGGATCTGAGGATGGTATAATATGAATGGGAAGGGTATCTGTAGGATCTGAGGATGATGTATTTGAGTGGGAAGGGTCTCTGTAGGATCTGAGGATGATGTATTTGAGTGGGAAGGGTCTCTATAGGATCTGAGGATGATGTATTTGAGTGGGTAGGGTCTCTGTAGGATCTGAGGATGATATATGAGTGGGTAGGGTCTGTGTAGGCAGGTTCATGCTTCTCTAATACACCTTCAAAATATATATTTTAAGGCCCTGAATAAATAGTTGCTTGTGTTTGCTGAATATTTTGTGAACATATCCTTGCTGATGTCCTCTGTTTACCCTCTGGAGCCTCTTTCTCCAACTCCCCACCCATTCTCCCGTCTCCTAACCTTTCATCCTTTTGTTATTCTTTTCCCTTTTTTTTTATATTCCTGTAACACATCTGTTGCAGCTGTATACAGTTCCACCAAATAATTATCCATCTTTAGTTCTTCCTGTCAGAACCCCGGATAAACTCTTCTCCTGCTAGCAGGTGGCTAATTCCATATTGCATAGCCAAGCCCGGCCCGAGCCTGAGGAGTCTCCTCCTCCTGCTGTCCAAAAGCCACCCATTGTGCAACGCGTGGGGCTCGGTCAGGAGCAGAGCTGACCCAGAACCTGACCTGCACTTAATTAAATATTGGATTAAGCCAAGGAAGTATGCAAGTTTAAGATTCTCAGGTTTAAGCGGGGAAGTTAAGCGGCCTGGCAGGTGAACGGATGACGTGAACGAGCGAGCTCACCTGCGACACGGCAAGGTCAAGCTCTCTCTCTCTGCCGGGGGGAGACGATGGCCCAGATTAACTCTTTCATCTCATGGCAGGTGCGACGTTGGAATAAATCCCATGGCACAGCTGCCGATTCACTTTCATGTCACCAGGGGGACAAACGGAGGCGATCCTGGTCCGTTCTGGGAAGGGGGTGGGTGCTGACGGGCTGGTCCAGCAGTTCTCAGCTGGTGCTCAGCCTGGCCAGTCGGTGTTTCAGGATATCCATAATGATGAACCTGTGTGCAATTAATCTGCCCAAGAGTAGCTGTCCTCATGAAGGCAAGTTTTCTTTCTGCCGATGCGTCAAGCTCTCTGATGGCAAGAGGGAGCTGTAAAGCATCTGAAAAGTGGCCATTTCTCAGTGGAATTAAGTTCCACTCAATGCTCAGTGCTATTAAGTTCACTTAGAGAATAGCCAGTGCCATTAGCAATGGTTACATGGAATAGACTTAGTGTTTGGGTAATTGCCAGGTTCTAATGGCCTGGATTGGCCACTGTTGGAAACAGGATGCTGGGCTTGATGGACCCTTGGTCTGACCCAGTATGGCATTTTCGTATGTTCTTATGGAAGTCTCTTGCCTGTTCAGCCAGCACAGGGCCACAGATTATTTGTACAATACCAGCATATGGCACTGATCGATTGTCTCAGAAGGTCACAAACCAGTAACTCTGCCTTCTGTGCTTTGAAGTCTTAGATTCGATGGATTGTCTTTGTGTTTACGATTTTATATCTTTAATGTGCTCTTTATTTATTTTGTACTGTGAATGATGTAACCAATGAAACGTATGAAATAGATTGTAGACGAGCCAGCTTCCGTTTTCTCCTCTTTCCAGGCAGTTTTCTGCGTGATTATCAGTACAAGATGCTTTCGCTTTTCTCCTCTGCTTGCTGCTGGAGAACTGGTGAAATTCAGGCTTCGCTTTGTAGGGAAAAAGTACCGGACCTGAGGTGATGTGGGGCCATCTTTACCCACCCCCCCCCCCCGAACATCAGCTGCCCCCACACCAAATGCCCTCCCTTCCCAACATTCTTTCTCCTCCTCCCTGTACTGTCCATCCTCTGCATCCTCCCTTTCCCAGTGCTCTCCCTCTCTCCATCCTCCCTTTCCCAGTGCTCTTCTCCCCCTCTCTATCCTCCCTTTCCCAGTTCTCTCCCTCTCTCCATCCTCTGTATCCTCCCTTTCCCAGTGCTCTCCTTCTCTCAGTATCCTCCCCAGTGCTCTTCTCCCCCTCTATATCCTCCCTTCCCCGGTGCTCTCCCTCTCAGTATCCTCCCTTTCCCAGTGCTCTTCTCCCCCTCTCCATCCTCTGTATCTTCCCTTTCCCAGTGCTCTCCCTCTCTCAGTATCCTCCCCAGTGCTCTTCTCCCCCTCTATATCCTCCCTTCCCTGGTGCTCTCCCTCTCAGTATCCTCCCTTTCCCAGTGCTCTTCTCCCCCTCTCCATCCTCCCTTCCCTGGTGCTCTCCCTCTCTCAGTATCCTTCCCAGTGCTCTTATCCCCCCCTCTCCATCCTCCCTTCCCTGGTGCTCTCCCTCTCTCAGTATCCTCCCCAGTGCTCTTATCCCCCCTGTCCATCCTCCCTTCCCCGGTGCTCTCCCTCTCTCAGAATCCTCCCCAGTGCTCTTATCCCCCCTGTCCATCCTCCCTTCCCCGGTGCTCTCCCTCTCTCAGTATCCTCCCCAGTGCTCTTATCCCCCCTGTCCATCCTCTCCATCCTCCCTTCCCTGGTCCTCTCCCTCTCTCAGAATCCTTCCCACTGCTCTTCTCCCCCTTTCCATCCTCTGTATCCTCCCTTCCCCGGTGCTCTCCCTCTCTCAGTATCCTCCCTTTCCCAGTGCTCTTCTCCCCCCCCCCCCATCCTCTGTATCCTCCCTTCCCCGGTGCTCTCCCTCTCTCAGTATCCTCCCTTTCCCAGTGCTCTTCTCTCCCCCCCCCCCCCAATCCTCTGTATCCTCTCTTACCCGGTGCTCTCCCTCTCTCAGTATCCTCCCTTTCCCAGTGCTCTTCTCCCCCCCCCCCCCCCCAATCCTCTGTATCCTCCCTTCCCCGGTGCTCTCCCTCTCTCAGTATCCTCCCTTTCCCAGTGCTCTTCTCTCCCCCCCCCCCCCAATCCTCTGTATCCTCCCTTACCCGGTGCTCTCCCTCTCTCAGTATCCTCCCCAGTGCTCTTATCCCCCCCCCCCCCAATCCTCTGTATCCTCTCTTACCCGGTGCTCTCCCTCTCTCAGTATCCTCCCCAGTGCTCTTCTCCCCCTTTCCATCCTCTGTATCCTCCCTTCCCCGGTGCTCTCCCTCTCTCAGTATCCTCCCTTTCCCAGTGCTCTTCTCCCCCCCCCCCCCATCCTCTGTATCCTCCCTTCCCCGGTGCTCTCCCTCTCTCAGTATCCTCCCCAGTGCTCTTATCCCCCCCCCATCCTCTGTATCCTCCCTTACCCGGTGCTCTCCCTCTCTCAGTATCCTCCCCAGTGCTCTTCTCCCCCCCCCCCCCCCTCTGTATCCTCCCTTACCCGGTGCTCTCCCTCTCTCAGTATCCTCCCCAGTGCTCTTCTCCCTCTCCCAGTATCCTCCCTTCCCCGGTGCTCTCCCTCTCAGTATCCTCCCCAGTGCTCTTCTCCCTCTCCCAGTATCCTCCCTTCCCCGGTGCTCTCCCTGTAACCTCCCTTCCCCGGTGCTCTCCCTCTCTCAGTATCCTCGCTTACCCGGTGCTCTCCCTCTCAGTGTCCTTCCCAGTGCTCTTCTCCCTCTCCCAGTATCCTCCCTTCCCCGGTGCTCTCCCTCTCTCAGTATCCTCCCTTCCCCGTGATCTCCCTCTCTCAGTATCCTCCCTTTCCCAGTGCTCTCTCTCTCTCAGTATCCTCCCTTTCCCAGTGCTCTCCCTCCCTTGCGTTTCATATTGATTAGTATTCTGTTTTAACCTTTTTACCAGCAGTTCCGGCAATCTTCCTCGGCTTAGGTCAGCGTGTTGCCACACAGCTGTAAAGGAGTGTGTGCGTGTGTATGAGCACAGTCGTGCAGTAAAAGACCCCTGCCGGATTCCAGTTGGTTGAATACCGGATAACAGGGCTTTTACTGCATGACATGCACAGACCTGACTAGCCGGAGGGGCCCTGAGCTAGTGCAGCCTGACTGAGATCTTCCTTACACCTCTGTAAGTGGCAGTGAGAGGGAACAAGTGACTCCGATGTTGCAGGGAGATGTTCGGCCCAAACCGACCTCCTGTCCTCTCTCTCTCTCTTTGCATGCTGGTCCATGCAGTGCTGCTTTTAATTCACATCACACAGTGCACAGGACTATCCAGGAACGAATCAAAAAGACTCCCTCCAGTAAGTTTCAGACAAGGGAAGGAGAAAAAAGGAATTTAAAAAAAAAAAAAAAAAAGCCCAACACGATTGGCGATAACCGGGCAACGCTTCTGCCGCTGAATAACAAACTTTGCAAATAAGTTTGGGGAAAGCAGTCAGCCCTGTGGGCGCGCGCGCCCCCCCCTGTGGGCTTGACCGTGGCTTTGGCGCATGCGCCGCTGCACAGGCGAAACTGCAGCGCTCGCCCCAACTGCAGATAAAAATCCTCTCTCTTCCCCCTCCCCCCCCCCCCCCCCCTAATCCCTAGGGAAACAAAATCAAACAAGCCCTAGCTGTGCTAACCAATTCCAATCCAGCAAAGCAATCAAATGCTGTTTACCTGAATCCAAACGCTTTCTAAAATGTTATTAAAAAGTAAAATGGAGTTTAGCCGCCCGCCAGAATGGAGGCTGGTGAGCAAACAGCGAGGGGGGATAAGATTCCCGTAATTATGTAGACACAAACCCCCTATCATCCTCACCATACAATGTAGCTTTGGCACATACAGATAAAAGGCCCTTTTGTCTAACATTACTGCAGCAGGCTGTGCAGGCGCATAATTAATGGGAAAAAGGCCCTTAGCATGGGGGGGGATGCTCATTTTTATGGGCTGTTTAGTGATCTTGCAAAGTCTCTTCCTCTCTTGTTTTTATCTTTCTGTTTTAAATGTCATAAACCAATTAACTGATTAGAAAACGGAACCCAAACTGATTAGCCGGCCGGCTCCTGCCACTGCTTCAGCCCAAGAGGTCAGGCGTGGGAGGCGGCTTCAGTCTTGCCCCTGGGCCTGCCCCTCCCGCAGTCAGCATGCAGGAGGCATTCGCTGCATGCATCGCAGACCCCGCTAGATGCACCCCCCTCCCATGATCAGCCCGGAAATCCTAGCAGCGCTGCGGCTGCACCGGGCTTCCGAGAAGGCTGTGGTGACTTGCAAGCGGTGGCCAGGATTACAAAGCTAAACATCATCAGTACTGCTGCTGCCTCAAGCCTCCGAAACGGCTGGGGCCACTGGTACAGAGCCAACTACAGGTACAAAACCCAACGTCGGCAATACGGCTGCATCGAGCTTGCAGAAAAGGTGCTTGGAGCAGCCACGATTGCAAAGCAGCCATGAATCCCCCAGATGGGGCACCTAAAATATGAGAGCCTCTGGCACTCATGGAGGCTAAGGGCCAGTCCCTTGCCAAAAGGGTCAAACAGGTAGAGCAGTGACCTGTCCAGAGTTAAGCAAAGAGAGTAAGGTACTCTCCTGAGCTGGACCAGGGATCCCCCACCTCTCTGTACACTCTGTCCTCACTATCTGTGATAGAGGCTGCAGGTCTCTGTTCCCCAAATAAAATACACAGGGGAATGCTTTATTTACTGGGATAATCAAAAACTATGTACAGGCTAGTAAAGGGTTTACAATAAAGTCTAGAGGGATTCCCAGTCATAAGGATTTTCCAATGACGATCCTCACCAGCTTCTTGCATTCATTGCAAGAACTACTCAACACTTGCAGTCACAGGTAAGGCTCGCCCTTTCTCTCTCCTTATAATGACACCTGGAAGCATCCTCCAGGACCCACTCGTCCGCCTCCCGCTCTAGGATGCCGGAACGTTCTTTTCCCCCCAATTCCAAGGTCATCTCTATCCAGCTTCCAAGCCTCAAGTTACCCACGCGTGGGCCCACCAGATCACGCCCCTCTGTGGCTCCCCAAAGCGCTCCTGGGCCTTCCTGGCATCCCTGGAACACTTTGCCCTTAGGTGCCCCACCTGGGTCCCTTGATAGCTCCTGGGCAAGCTTAAGAAAGATTACCCCCTGCCTTTCCCCTTGAGGGGGAATCCCCCTGCAGGACCCCTTCCTGGTCCCCCACCCACCAAGCAGACTCCTTCTCTCCACCCTAAACCATAATTTATAGTCCTAGAAGAACTCCCCAAAGAGGATTTTCTTTGCCACCTTCTTAAAGGAAGCCCTCGACGGAGTCCGTTAGCCAACAACCCCTTCTAGAAACTTCCTTCCATAGGCTCCATGGACATTAACCTACAGTGAGTCCTTTTACCAATTCTGCTGCCATCTGGTGGCCATTCACCAACATCGCAGGCCTGCAAGGTTTTCCCCCAAAACATTCAGGCTTGAACGAACCTTTACTCTTTCAGGAATAGGTAAAAGGTTTTCCCAGGTAGGGGCCCGTCACACGGGCTCCCAAGAAGGCCGGGGAAACCCCGCGTGGAGCAGCCAGGGCTGGATTTAGGAACAGGCAACGTAGGCGCATGCCCAGGATTGCTGGAAAACTGGGCTCCTCGGCTGATTTGCATGGGTGAGAAGCCCCGCCCCCCGGGCACCATCCTGTGAAATCCGTGGCCGATTGCAGCCCTGACATGAAGGCATATGCACGGGGCAGTGGTGGCACGGGGGCTGAGGGGTTGAGTAAAAGACATGGGGAGAAGGGGGAGCTGCTGGCAGTATGGGAATTTCTATTCTCAGTTCATTTACCCAAGGTGGGGGGGGGGGGGGCGGGTCAGAGTGGTCCTTATCTGCCTTGAATGTTACCCGGCTGGGTGTGGGTTCACCGGCACAGGTTTGCAAAGCTGCTTTATTGGAAAGCTGATTTCTAGCACTTAAATTTGTTAAAGCTAGCCTTAGGGTTTGTTTTTTTTTATTGAATAAATTCTTCATTGATCCTAGAGGCGAGGAAGAGCCTCAGCTGCGTCTCGAATAGAAACATCTGGTGCCTCGAGAGCCTGAATTTCGGTTGCACTTTGCCTTTCAGCACGTTTTCCCCTTCGGGTGCAGAGAGGATAGGGCGGCACGGGGCCGCCGCCGTGAATATTACCCTCCCTCTTTCCCGTGTTTCGGTCCAGCGCCGGCGATCAGAATCTGAATGCAGACGTGGCTGTTACTCAGACTGGATGCCAGTGCACGGTCCAGTTTAACCAGACAGGCAGCTCCCCCCGTCCCGTCCCGAGCCTTCAGAAGAAACCACATCAGTTGGGTTATTTGAGGCACCGGGAGCCAAAGCGAGAGAGAGTGGGGCAGGACCTGGTCCCCAGCCTGCAGAACACTCATTTCATTTAGAGAACTTGGGGCATTCGAAGTGGTAGCCACGCGCGTGCTTCAAGGCACGAGATGGCCGCAGCCTTGCCCGGTGGATAGGCTGGCGGGACCCCAATGCTGAGCTCACAGGGAGCACTCACGATAGGACCCCAGTGTTCTCCTGCACGTGCACGGACGTGGCCCGGTCCTGATTCTGCCCCAGCAGGAAAGCAGAACTGCAAAACTGTTCTTCTGTTATGATTTCAATGTGCAATTTGATATCTATCTGGCTTCTGAATTTGGATGCCTGTTTGTATAATCTTTGAAACCTAGAAATAAAATGTATATTGAGCCCCTCCCGCCCGAACAAGACAGAAAAGCAGAACTGTAACTCCATGCATCGAGTGGGGTAAAAGCAGGCTTGGTCTGGCCTATCTCTGGCAACTTGGAGTAAGTAATCTGGTTTTCTAGTACCTCAGCCTCGCTCTCTCTGTTATAGACAAATGTACACAGAAAACCTCAGAGCGGTAACGGAAGCTGTTAAGCTAATCTGATGTATCTAAATAGGCTCTATATATTAAATCCATGCTCCATTGATCATAATTATTTCCTGGTCTTTATCGGGCTGCCATCTTACCCCATTATTTACAGATCAGAGACTTTTCCATTCCTGTTGCTACACAACGCAAGTCTCTGCGGATTGGCAGCTGTGCTGGAGAGGTGGCAGGAGAGGGTGTCGTGGAGCAGCATACTTTATGTGTGTACGTGTGGCGGGATGCTGCAGTAGAGCGGCACACTATCTGTATGTGTGGGGGGCAGAGGGGCAGCTTAGAAGGAGTGCTCTGGACTGGCTTAATATGTGGGTGCAGGACGCTGTAGGGTGTGCTTAGAGTGGCATACCCTGTGTGTGTGTGTATGTGGGTAGGAGTGCTATGGAGTGGCCTAATATGTGTATGTGTGTGCAGGATGCTGTAGGGTGTGCTTAAGAGTGGCATACCCTGTGTGTGTGTGTGTAGGAGTGCTATGGAGTGGCCTAATATGTGTATGTGGGTGCAGGACGCTGTAGGGTGTGCTTAGAGTGGCATACCCTGTGTGTGTGTGTATGTGGGTAGGAGTGCTATGGAGTGGCCTAATATGTGTATGTGTGTGCAGGATGCTGTAGGGTGTGCTTAAGAGTGGCATACCCTGTGTGGGTGGGAGTGCTCTGGACTGGCCTAGTACATGTATTTGGGTGCAGAACGCTGTAGAGTGTACTTAGAGTGGCATACCCTGTGTGTGTGTGTGTGGGTAGGAGTGCTATGGAGTGGCATGCTGAGGGCGAGTGGGTGTTTGAGGCTGGCTGAGAGGAAGGGCTCTGGAGAAGCACCCTCTGTATGTAGATGGGGTGCTATAGAGGGGTGTGCTGTCTCAGCCTGGAGTCCGCTTCTGCCAGCCAGCTGTGTTTTTCTAAATGAGCACTCACAGACCTCCTGGGCTTACAGCCCCTGTCAGTTGTTAGGTATCACTGGTGCCCTGGCTTGCTGTTCCCTTGCAAATCAAGAGAGGCATTGATGACCCAGATATGTTACCTGGCCTGTGAGGCATTCGAATTAACAGAAGAATACATCATGTGAAAGGGGCAGCTTAAAAATACCTTGTATGCGATGCATCCTGCCAAAGAAATGAGGGTAAAGCGGGAGTTTCCTGGTCCCTGCGCTATGATCAATATGTTTACAGCTGGGCTACCTGTTCAGAGTGTCCTGCTTAGGCAGGCTTGCAACAGTTCTCCTATGTGCATTTTTTGTTTGATGTGAAAACTGCCAAGTTCAGCAGAGTTCTCCTGGCACAAAACAACAAGCGCCTATGAGAAACACTCTTAGGAATATAAGAGGATTTCCTGGAGATCCAATAACAATGCTATTTATTGTGGTATTTTAACAATCAGTCCAAGCTCTCCTGTAAACACCCAAAACGCATCTAACATAGTAATGATGGCGGAAAAGGACCAAATGGTCCATCCACTCTGCCCAGCAAGCTCCTTAAAGTAGTAACTGCCGCTCCGTGCAGGTTACCCCCATGTTTCTGTTAAGGGAAGTAACTGCCCCTCCGTACAGGTAACCCCCATGTTTCTGTTAAGGGTAGTAACTGTTACGCTTGGGCTGAGTTCAGGGGTAGTGAACACCACCCAAAAGGGTGGCTCCAGGTGGAGAGAGACAGGGATGGATGGAAACCGTGTCTGGGTCCCGGCTGGGTCAGGGCAGACAGCAAGTAGCAGTGTCTGGGTCCAGGCTGGGTCAGGGCAGGCGGCAGTTAGCAGGGTCTGGGTCCAGGCTGGGTCAGGGCAGGAGGCAGATAGCAGTGTCTAGGTTCAGGCTGGGTCAGGGCAGGCGGCAGATAGCAGTGTCTAGGTTCAGGCTGGATCAGGGCAGGCGGCAGATAGCAGTGTCTAGGTTCAGGCTGGGTCAGGGCAGGAGGCAGAGCAAGGCAGGTCAGAAGGCCCGTAGGCCACACACACACAGAAGGCCCGTAGGCCAGACACCGTAAGCGGGGCAAGGCAGGTCAGAAGGCCCGTAGGCCACACACCGTAAGCGGGGCAAGGCAGGTCAGAAGGCCCGTAGGCCACACACACACAGAAGGCCCGTAGGCCAGACACCGTAAGCGGGGCAAGGCAGGTCAGAAGGCCCGTAGGCCACACCCACACAGAAGGCCCGTAGGCCACACACAGTAAGCAGGGCAGAGAGCCCGTAGGCCAAACACACACAGACAGTAGAGCAGAGGGCCCGTAGGACTGCACGCACAGTAAGCAAGGCAGGGCAGAAGGTCCGAAGACCATACACAGCACAAGGTAGAAGGCCCGAAGGCTGCGCAAGGTAAGGCAAGACAAGACAAGGTAGAAGGCCCGAAGGCCGCGCAAGGCAAGGCAAGACAGAAGGCCCGAAGGCCGCGCAAGGCAAGGCAAGACAGAAGGCCGCGCAAGGCAAGGCAAGACAAGACAAGGTAGAAGGCCCGAAGGCCGCGCAAGGCAAGGCAAGACAAGACAGAAGGCCCGAAGGCCACGCAAGGCAAGACAAGGTAGAAGGCCCGAAGGCCACGCAAGGCAAGACAAGGTAGAAGGCCACGCAAGGCAAGGCAGAAGGCCCAAAGGCCACGCAAGGCAAGGCAAGGTAGAAGGCCCAAAGGCCACGCAAGGCAAGGCAAGGTAGAAGGCCCAAAGGCCACGCAAGGCAAGGCAAGACAAGGTAGAAGGCCCAAAGGCCACGCAAGGCAAGACAAGGTAGAAGGCCCGAAGGCCACGCAAGGCAAGGCAAGACAAGGTAGAAGGCCCAAAGGCCACGCAAGGCAAGACAAGGTAGAAGGCCCGAAGGCCACGCAAGGCAAGGCAGAAGGCCCGAAGACCACGCAAGGCTAGGCAAAGCAAGGTCAAAGGACCACACGCACAGCAAGCAAGGAAGGCTAGAGCAGGGAGCCCAGGCGAGCTCGATGCCGAAGCACTGAGGGAACTGTCAGGCAGGGTTATAAGGGAAAGCCCAGAACATAGAGAGGAGAAGGGAGATAGACTGGGCCTGTCAGGAGAGCCAGCTCTAGAGGGACCCCTGGTGGTGAGGCGGTTGCACAGCAGCCATAGCCGTAACAGTAACTGCCGCTCCGTGCAGGTTACCCACATGTTTCTGTTAAGGGTAGTAACTGCCGCTCCATGCAGGTTACCCCCATGTTTCTGTTAAGGACAGTAACTGCCGCTCCATGCAGGTTACCCCCATGTTTCTGTTAAGGGTAGTAACTGCCGCTCCATGCAGGTTACCCCCATGTTTCTGTTAAGGGTAGTAACTGCCGCTCCATGCAGGTTACCCCTATGTTTCTGTTAAGGACAGTAACTGCCGCTCCATGCAGGTTACCCCCATGTTTCTGTTAAGGGTAGTAACTGCCGCTCCATGCAGGTTACCCCCATGTTTCTGTTAAGGGTAGTAACTGCCGCTCCGTGCAGGTTACCCCCATGTTTCTGTTAAGGGTAGTAACTGCCGCTCCATGCAGGTTACCCCCATGTTTCTGTTAAGGGTAGTAACTGCCGCTCCGTGCAGGTTATCCCCATGTTTCTGTTAAGGGTAGTAACTGCCACTCCATTCAGGTTACCCCCATGTTTCTGTTAAGGGTAGTAACTGCTGCTCTGTGCAGGTTACCCCCATGTTACTGTTAAGGGTAGAAACTGCCGCTCTGTGCAGGTTACCCCCATGTTACTGTTAAGGGTAGAAACTGCCGCTCTGTGCAGGTTACCCCCATGTTTCTGTTAAGGGTAGAAACTACCGCTCTGTGCAGGTTACCCCCATGTTTCTGTTAAGGGTAGTAACTGCCACTCCATGCAGGTTACCCCCATGTTTCTGTTAAGGGCAGTAACTGCCGCTCCATGCAGGTTACCCTCATGTTTCTGTTAAGGGTAGTAACTGCCGCTCCGTGCAGGTTACCCCCATGTTTCTGTTAAGGGTAGTAACTGCCGCTCCGTGCAGGTTACCCCCATGTTTCTGTTAAGGGAAGTAACTGCCGCTCCGTGCAGGTTACCCCCATGTTTCTGTTAAGGGTAGTATCTGCCGCTCCGTGCAGGTTACCCCCATGTTTCTGTTAAGGGTAGTAACTGCCGCTCTGTGCAGGTTACCCCCATGTTTCTGTTAAGGGTAGTAACTGCCACTCCATGCAGGTTACCTCCATGTTTCTGTTAAGGGCAGTAACTGCCTCTCCGTGCAGGTTAACCCCGTGTTTCTGTTAAGGGCAGTAACTGCCGCTCCGTGCAGGTTACCCCCATGTTTCTGTTAAGGGCAGTAACTGCCGCTCCATGCAGGTTACCCTCATGTTTCTGTTAAGGGTAGTAACTGCCGCTCCGTGCAGGTTACCCCCATGTTTCTGTTAAGGGTAGTAACTGCCGCTCATTGCAGGTTACCCCCATGTTTCTGTTAAGGGAAGTAACTGCCGCTCCGTGCAGGTTACCCCCATGTTTCTGTTAAGGGTAGTATCTGCCGCTCCGTGCAGGTTACCCCCATGTTTCTGTTAAGGGTAGTAACTGCCGCTCCGTGCAGGTTACCCCCATGTTTCTGTTAAGGGTAGTATCTGCCGCTCCGTGCACGTTACCCCCATGTTTCTGTTAAGGGTAGTAACTGTCAGTTCTGAGTATGATACCCCCATGTTACTGTTAAGAGTAATAACTGCCAATCTATGCAGGTTACCGCCATGTTTCTGATAAGGGTAGTAACTGCCGCTTTGTGCAGGTTACCCCCATATTTCTGATAAGGGTAGTAACTGCCGCTTTGTGCAGGTTACCCCCATATTTCTGATAAGGGTAGTAACTGCCGCTTTGAGCAGGATACCCCCATATTTCTTTTAAAGGTAATAAATGCCGCACCATGCAGGTTACCCCTATGTTTCTGATAAGGGTAGTAACTGCCACTGTGCAAGTTACCTCCATGTTACTATTAAGGGTAGTAACTGCCGCTCCTTGCTGTTACCCCCAAAGCCTTATGATAACCCATGAAAAATGTACTGCTGGCAACATTTTTATTGGGCGTTGAGCCTGCTTGATAATTCAGACATTGCTGCCTGAACGTGCTTTCCTTCTGAATTTGGCTGTAGAAGCAGTCCTGTGCTTTTTCCCCTTATGTTTGCCTATCGGTACCCCGGACCGTAAACGTCAGGGCCCCTGATGATGCTGGTCTGACAGGGCAATGTTCGTGGCTCCTTCTTGGCTTGGGTGCTCTGATATAGTTCCTGACCTGCGGCTGAGTGCGATGGCATTCTGAACCGGCTGGCATCTCCGTGACCTTTCATGAGATGGAGTCCCACTTTATTTCACGATCATCCTATTGTATCCAGGAAGAAAACAGCTGGGGGGGGGGAGAAAGGCAGACGTCCTAATCTGCCAGGGGCATTGCCTTTCAAAGCCCCATTGATTGGATGCTAATTTTATTTTTTTTTGCACAATTTCCCTGCGAACCTTTTGCTATCATCTTGCTGGTCGTATCAGTGTCAGCTTCATTCCTGGAGCAGCTGCAGCTCCAGCACTGACCTGAGGCCTCTGACAGCATAGCGGCATAATTAAGTGCAATGGATGAGTAATTATTCCACATTATTCCAGATCGGGTAACATACAGTCCTCGCTCAGCACAAAGAGGTCCAGTGTCCCGCTTTGACGAGGAGGAAAGTGCCCAGAATGTTTATTTTTTAGGGTGTTATGAATAATGGCTTTCCACGTTCCCGAAAGTTAGCCTGGATTTCCTAAGTTATTATTTCTCCTTTGCTCTCCTTGTTACTGCACACAAATGATCCTTCCAAGATGGGGCCAGTGGCTTGAGAAGGTCCTGCGGCTACTTTTTACTTTCTCTATTGCCACTAGATGTATGCAGCGCTGTCCGTAGGGGACCGTTCCTCCTCCATGGGGTTTACAATCTATCTACTCAAGGCAGAAGGAAAGTTTCAGGAACTTTACTGGCCTAAATCATGAAGGCTGTGATCGTGGACAACCAGTGTTTAAGATTTAAAACTACCTGAAAATAGTGGGTTTTCTGGCAGGATAGCAACACGGTGAGAAAGGGGAGTCTGATGCACTAACTCCGGGAGGCTATTCCAGGCATATAGTGCAGCAAAGTGGAAAGCTTGGAGATGGGAGCTGACGATGGGCAGGGCCGGTATAAGGTTATTAAGCACCATAGAAACGTGACAGCAGAAAAAAGCCATATGGCCAATCTAGCCTACCTATCCGTCCAATTTATGTAGCCCATACAGTTCCCATCTGTTATGATTCCTGCCTGTGGAGCTACTCTCCGCGAGCAGGCCTCTTACCTTCGTTCTGTTGCGACTTTCCCCGATGTGGCTGGTAAGTCGCTGAAGCTCCGACACCGCCAGACTCCACCCACACGACCAGGAGGCCGCTGACTCTTGTCTTCCTTGCGGCCTAGCTGCCGCCAAATCATCTCTTTTGCGGCCTGGAGCCATGCCGCCATTGCCAGGGTCCTCTCCGGATGGCAGGAGGCCATCCCATCTGATGCCTGCTTCTCCGTCATCGGCGTCTGTGCAGGGCCGCTGGCCATGGTCCTGCACAGCTTCCTGTTTCCTACTTCTAGGCACCGGCACGCGCCTCTTCTCCAGATTTAAAGGGCCCGTGGCCGGATATGCCCCAGGGCCCACCTAAGGACTGTTTCCTATCCCAGCCCTTTAAGAGGGCTTCTCCTGCACTCATGTGTGGCCTTGCATTGGTGTTTCCTGTCTTGAAAGTCTCGTCTTCCAGCGCTCCATCAGGTCTTCGTTGGAGCTCCATGTCTCGTCTTGCTTCCTGAGTCTTTGTTGCTCCTGTAGTTTCCTGATGTTCTATGTCTTCATGTTCCGAGGTTCCTAGTCCAGGCTTCCTGATGTTTCACTTCCTGATGTTCCAGGCTTCCTGATGTTTCTCTTCCTGATGTTCCAAGGTTCCACTCCTCCTTTGCTCATTCTGAGTCCTCCGGACTCTCCAGCTCCTGTTGTTCTCCAGATGACACCTAGCCTGGTCATTGGAGTTTTGTCTCAGCTGGATTCCCTTCCTGTGCTTGTCCCGCTCTCCGCGTAATCCGTGACCAGCCTCTTCAGGTTGTGTAGGGCACGCAGTGGGACAGGGTGGTCCGTGACCAGCCCATTGGGTCCGCCCATGTAGGTGGGCTGTGTAGGGTTCCCTGAGAGACAGTGCCAATGTCCGAACCTTCCAAGCTTCTCGTCTCGTCCCGTCCAGACTCTTCCAAGTTTCCTGTCTCGTCTAGAGTCTTCATAGTTCCTGTTCCACATTCATAGTCTTCTTGTCTCGTCTCGAGCCTTCTGTGTCACAAGGCCTCCGTCTGCCCTCATCCTCAGTCTGGCCTGCTGCTTCTTGCCGATACCTAGCAGCAGGTCCGAAAGGGCTGGGAAAGGTCGGAGGACTGTTCACTAACCAACATTGCATTGTTGGTCTTCCAGAAGCATGCAGGTCTGGCAGAAGGTTAGACTTTGTCTTCATCCATGCTTGGACACGTCTCGCCAACCCTTGGTGCTTTCTTGGATTCGTCTGGGGTCGTGCCGAGGCCCAAGGGCACACTATCCCCTCAAGATGGGATCGCTCTCCTAGCTTTCCCCTCTATAACAGAATGCAAGGCCTTCCTAAGGCCTCCCGTCTATAACAGAATGCAAGGTCTTCCTAAGGCCTCCCGTCTATAACACCATTACTCCCTCAGACATCCCCTCCATCTATCCCAGGCTTTCTTGAATTCAGATGCTGTTTTTGTCTCCACCACCTCCAGTGAGAGGCTAATCCATGCATCCACCACCCTCTCTGTAAAGAAATATTTCCTAAGACTTTTCCTAAATCTATTCCCTTTCACTCTCATCTCGCAGCCCCTCATTCTAGAGCCTCTGTTCCATTGAAAAAGGCGCACCGCCTGTGCAGGAAACCTTTGAGATATTTGAATGTCTCTATTATATCTCCCCTATCTTGCTTTTCCTCTAGGATCTACATGTTTAGATATTTAAGTCTGTCCTCATATGCTTTAGAATAAAGACCACTGACTATTTTAGTAGCCCCCTCTAGAGCGACTCCATCCTGTTTATATCCTTTTGAAGGTGAAGTCTCCAGAACTGTACTCAGTATTCCACGTGAGGTCTCACCAGGGTCCTATACAGGGGCAATATCACCTCCCTTTTTCTGCTGACCATTCCTCTCCCTATGCAGCCAGGCATCTTTCTAGCTTTTACCCTCGCTTTATCCAACTGTTTGGCCACCTTAAGATCATCAGGTACAATTACCCCCAGATCCCACTCTTACCTTTGCACTTAGAAGAATTTCACCTCTAATACTGTTCTTCTCCCTTGGGTTTAAGAACATAAGATTTGCTATACTGAGTCAGACCAAAGGTCCATCAAGCCCAGTGGCCAATCCAGGTCACAAAAGATCCCAAAAAGTCGATAGATTCCAGGCTGCTTCTGTAACCTCAGCTTAATAATGGTTTATGGATTTTTCCTTCAGAAACTTGTCCAAACCTTTTCTAAATGCAGCAACTCTAACAGCTTTCACCACTTCCTCTAGTAACAAATTCCAGAGCTTAATTATGCATTGAATAAAAAAACATTTTCTCTTCTTAGTTTTAAATGTATCACCTAGTAACTTCAGTTTGCAATCCACAAAAGTACACCACCACATATCCCATGACTTTTTAGTTTTCTTAGAAGCCTCTCATGTCAAACGCCTTCTGAAAATCCAAATACACTACATCTACCGGTTCACCTTTAACCACATGTTTATTACCCCCCTTCAAAAAAAATGAAGCAGATGTGAGGTAAGACTTCCCTTGGGTAAATCCATGCTGGCTGTGTCCCATTAAATCATGTCTATCTACATGCTCTGCAATTTAATTCTTTATAATAGTTTCCATGATTTTTCTTGGCACTGAAGTCAGGCTCACTGGTTTGTAGTTTCCCAGATTCCCTCTGCAGCCCTTTTTATATATCAGGGTTACATTGGCCACCTTCCAGTCTTCAGGTACAACGGATGATTTTAATGATAGGTTACAAATTACTTGTAATAGGTCTGAAATTTCATCTTTTAGCTCTTTCAGAACCCTGGGGTGCATACCATCCAGTCCAGGTGATTTGCTACTCTTCAGTTGGTCATCTTCCAGGTTCACTGTGATTTGGGTCAGGTTGTTAACACAAACAAAAAACATATTTTGAAATGTCTGTATACAAATGCTAGAAGTCTAAAAAAATAAGGTGGGAGAATTATAGCACTGGATGAAGAGGTAGATATAACTGGCATCTCAGATACCTAGTGGCTTTCTACCTTGTTGCAGATTTTGGACAAGCCTTTCCTGACATTCCTTCTGCTATGCCACTCAGAAAATTGTTGAAAAGAACCAGAACCAGGACTGATTCCTAGTAACTAGGAACACCTGTGTCCACCACATATAATCCATTTACCACTACTCTTGTTGCTTCCCACTCAGCCAGTTTCTAACCTAGTTACTCACTCTAGGTTCTATACTATGGATGCTCAATTTATTTATGTCTCCTGTGCAGAACTGTGTCAAAGGCCTTATTGAAATCCATGTGCTCTTCCTTGATCGAAATCTCTGGTCACCCAAACAAAGAAATTGATTAGATTCGTCTGACAAGATTTACCTCTAGTAAAACAATGCTGTCTCGGATCTTGCAATCTGTTGAATTCCAGAAACTGCACTATTCTCTGTTTTAGCAGCGATTCCATTAATTTGCTCAACACAAAGGTCAGACTAACCGGCCTGTAGTTCCCAGACTTCTCCTTACTTACACTTTTATGAATAGAAACCACATCTGCCCCATTCCAGTCTTCTGTCACTACTTCAGACTCTAAAGAATATTAAAAAGTTTAGCCAGCAGTGCTGCCAGGACATCTCTAAGTTCCCTTAGTACCCTCGAGAGTATCCCATCTGGTCCCATCGCCTTATCTACTTTAAGTTTAGTTATCACTTCATTTCTAAACTTCTGGAAAAAACAATCAACAAACAACTCACAGAATACCTCGAAGACAATCAAATCCTCGCCTCTTCTCAGTATGGTTTCCGGAAACTCCATAGCACGGAGACTTTACTGCTGTCCCTATCCGACCATCTTATCAAAGGCTTTGACAAAGGGCAATCATATATCCTAGCCTTTCTAGACATCTCATCAGCATTTGACACTATCAGCCATAGTATCCTCCTACAACGTCTAACTGAAATCGGCATAACAGGTGTCGCCTTTAATTGGTTCAAATCTTACCTCAGTAATCGAAACTTCAGAATCAAACAAGGAAACCATGTGTCCAAAGATATACCCCTTAATCAAGGAGTCCCACAAGGCTCCTCCCTTTCCTCAACCCTTTTTAATATTTACATCCTACCCCTCTGTCACCTTCTCTCCAGTCTCAAGCTTCCTCATTACGTCTATGCTGATGACATACAAATACTCATTCCCATCACCGGCTCAATCACGAGTGCCATGAACATCTGGAATTCCACTATTCTGTCAATTAACAATCTCCTAACCACCATCCATCTATCATTGAACACTGCAAAAACGGAAATCATGATCATCTCACCCCAAAATCACCCTGACCCCATCCCCCTTCCTGGTCACACTATTTCATTTTCTCAACATGTCCAAGATCTAGGGGTCATCCTTGATAATCACCTCAATCTGAAGAAATTCATCAGCAATATACTGAGAGATGGTTTCTTCAAACTACACACCCTTAAGAAACTGAAACCTTTACTCCACCCTTCTGATTTCTGTACAGTACTTCAAACAACGATTTTCTCCAAACTCGACTATTGTAACTCCTTTTTTTTAGGTCTACCTAAAAACTCTATTCATCCGCTACAAATCCTACAAAACAGGATGGAGCCCAATCACGGAACACTTTTGTCAAAGTTTCTAGAACTTTGACTGGCACCTACTGGGCATGCCCAGGATGGCACTAACCCTGCAACCAGCAGAGGTCCCCCTTCAGTCTTCTCTTTTCCGCGCAGCAATAGCCACGCGGCTTAAGGAGCTCCACAGAGATTCCTGACAGGAATTTTCCTCACGGAATTATTATACAACTTTCTACCCCACAGGGGTCCCCCACTTTCATTTTTACGTCCACAATGGTCCGGTACGTTTTTTACCCATTTCCCATTGAGTTTGGCCTTCACGGCCTACTGGTTGTCGACTACACTGCGGCTATAGTTTTTCAGAGGCCATGGCATCTGGGTTCCGTCTATGCCCGGACTGCACCCGCACAATGTCCATTACTGACCCTCACCAGGTATGTGTAATGTATCTGGGTAGTGAGCATGATGTCCTTACTTGCACCAAATGTGCCCTTATGACACCTAAAGGTCGCAAGGCTAGAATGGAGAAAATGGAACTTCTCTTTCGCTCAAAAACCCCGACGCCGTTCATAGCATCGACGTCGTCTGAACCGACACTGTCTACATCGCACCATCATCGGGCACCGGGCGGTGTCCGACCAGCATCGACAATTCCTCGGCCATCGACACCCTCTGTTCCCCCTCATGAAAAGGACAGAGGTGACCGTCGAGAAAAGCATCGGCATCGACATCGCAGGTCTCAGACCGTCAACGCAGGCAAGGCCTCGACATCGACATCGTCTGAACCGCCATCGAAGAAAGCCCGTCCAGAAAAGGCACCATCCCTATCTGGTTCAGGGTCACCGAGGCAACCTTCACCGGGACTGGTGATAGGATCCGCGATTCCTCTTTCATCAGTAGACAAAGGAGAAACACCGTTCCTTCTGCCATCGGGAGTCCTTCCGATGCCTAGATCATTGGTTTCACTGATTGCATCTTTGTTTCCATCGGTGTTACCATCCCGTCCATCGATGCCATCGGTGACACCATCGATGCCTTCGGTGCCTCACCCGGGACCTTCAAGTATACCAATTTTTCGTCCCTCCAAGGATACTGGGGGTCCTGGAGATGATCCCTACGATACCTGGACTGACGATTCATCCCAGGATACCAATGACTTGCCATCATCATCCTCTCTTGCTGAAAGCAGGAAGCGTTCTCCACCAGAGGACTTGTCCTTCATTAATTTTGTGAAGGAAATGGCTGAAGTGGTTCCTTTTCAACTTCAGACAGAACAAGATGATAGACATCAGATGATGGAGCTTCTTCAATTTTTAGATACCCCTAAAGAACTAACATCTATTCCCATCCATGATGTCCTCCTGGATTGTCTCAAAAGAAATTGGGAACATCCTGGTCCTGTGGCACCAGTCAATTGGAAAGCTGACACTACATACCTAGTCCAGTCAACTCCTAGTTTCCAGAAGTCCCAACTGGACCACCATTCAGTGGTTGTTGAGTCAGCCCAAAAGAAAGCCTGAAGATCCAAGCCTCATTCTTCCTATCCTCCAGGAAAGGAACAAAAATTCCTGGATGCTATAGGTCGTCGTATCTTTCAAGGGGCTATGCTTATATCCCGCATTGCCTCTTATCAACAGGGTCCTCTTTAAACAAATACAGGACTTTGCTGAGTCCCTACCTCAACAGTCTCAAGACCAATTACACGCCCTAGCTCAAAAGGGTTTAGAAGTGGGCAAACATGTGATAAGATCTGCCTATGACATTTTTGACACCTCTTCCAGGGTTTCAGCAACAGCCATTTCTGCAAGGCGATGGGCCTGGCTAAAGTTGTCCAACCTACGGCCTGAGGTCCAGGATAGACTATCTGATTTGCCTTGCACTGGAGATAATCTTTTTGGTTAGCAAATACAAAAGACAGTGGCGCAACTCAAGGATCACCACGAGACTCTTCGCCAACTCTCCTTGCTACTTTCTGAATATCCTGCTAAGCAAACAGTCAGAAAGGAGCCCAAGAAATCCTTTTACTGCCAAAGGAAATCTTATCCTCCTCCGTCCAAAGGTCGCTCTACTAAGCCTTATCAGAAAGACCAATCCAGGCAACCTCGCAGGCAAAAGCCGCAAACAGCTCCTCAACCAGGTCCAGCATCTGGTTTTTGACTTTTTTCTAGAGAGCAGCATTCAGACTCCACTAAACCATGTACCAGTGGGAGGCCGATTGTGCCACTTTAGCCACATCTGGCACTGTCACCACAGACCAGTGGTGCTCACCATAATAACTCAAGGTTATCATCTCAACTTTCTTGCCATTCCACCGGACTCCCCACCTCGGCTGACCTGGGGAACATCAGACCATTCATCGCTCCTGGAACAGGAGATTTCCCTCCTCCTCCAGTCCAGAGCAATAGAACCAGTGCACTACTCCCAACAGGGCCTCGGATTCTACTCTCGGTATTTTCTAATCCCAAAAAAGTCAGGTGGCATTCGCCCGATATTAGATCTTCGGGCCTTAAACAAGTTCCTACAAAGAGAAAAGTTCAAGATGGTGACATTGGGTTCCCTCCTCCCCCTTCTACAAAGGGGAGACTGGTTCTGCTCTCTAGACCTCCAGGACGCTTACACACATATCGCAATAACTCCGTCTCATCGCAGATTTCTGCGATTCCTCGTAGGCCCAAAGCACTACCAATATCAAGTGCTATCATTCGGCCTAGCCTCTGCTCCACGAGTCTTCACCAAGTGCCTCGTAGTAGTAACAGTGTTCCTCAGAACTCAAGGTGTCCATGTCTAACCCTGTTTTGACAATTGGTTGATCAGGGCTCCCACACAGCAAGCTGTTTTGACGTCCCTACATCTCACCTTGCACACCCTGATCTCTCTGGGGTTTCTCATCAATTATCCAAAGTCCAGCTTGGTCCCATCGCAAACCCTGTCATTCATAGGAGCAGACTTGGACACCCTCAAGGCAAAGGCATTTCTTCCTCGAGAACGAGCTCTCATTATCTCCTCTCTCGCTCATCAGCTGCAGTCTTGACAGCGCTCCACTGCACGTCACTTTCTAGTCTTGCTAGGACACATGGTGTCCTCAGTACACGTCAATCCCATGGCTCGTCTCACCATGAGGATCTTACAGTGGACTCTAAGGTCACAGTGGATTCAGTCATCTCAACCACTATCAGCTGTTGTCCACATAACCAACCCACTTCGTCTATCTCTAGCTTGGTGGAAGAATCAGGCCAATCTCCTTCAAGGCCTGCCTTTTCAAGCTCCAGACCCTCAAATAATCCTTACAACAGATGCCTCCAACATCGGTTGGGGAGCACACGTTGCCAATTTACAAACTCAAGGGTCTTGGTCTCCAGAGGAAGTCAAACACCAGATCAATTTCCTGGAGCTTCGAGCAATCGGATATGCTCTCAGAGTATTTCAGGATCGCCTCTCCAACCAGGTCATCTGATTCAAATGGACAACCATGGTGTTCCACAGTGAACACCAAAGAGAAATATTTGTTAAGCCATTTTGCTTTTTCCTCATCAGCCTCTACATATTCCTCCTCTTCACCTTTGAGTCTCACAATGACACTTTTGTATTTCCTTCTCCCTCCGTTTTACCATATTTTCTATTTTTCTTCTATTTGAATTATTTACCTTCCTGACAACTTTCCCAGCTACTCTTAGCTTTTCCAAATATTGCCACCTGTCTTCCTCTTTCTGCAATCTCTTGTAGTTTATGAGCACTAACGTCTTCTCCCTGATCTTTTCAAATGCTTCTTTAGAAAAATCATAGCAGCCTCTCTTTCCTCTTCCCTTTATTTATTTTCCTGACAAAAAGATTAGTTCCTCTTATAATATCTCCTTTTAGTTTTGCCCACTGCTCTTTTACTTGCCCTAGATTTTCCCATCCAGCTAACGACCTCCTTGAGATACTGCCCCCATTTTAACAAAATTATGAAGTCTAAGGCCCTCGCCTTTGAATGAACCTTCATCTCTTGTGAATGCAATGTGCACATGGATACCTGAATGGTTACCCGATTAATGTTTTGTTCTTTATACAATGTATAAAGCCGCATCTGAATTTAAACGATGCCCTCAATGCCCGACCATGTCCATCATGAACCCCCATGATGAATGTGTCCTCTTCTTGAGGGCATCGCATGACATCTGGGTCTGCCACAAATGTGCCCAAATGACCCCGAAAGGATGTTGTCTTTGGCTTGATTTATTTATTTTATTTATTTATTTATTATTTTTGTTATACCGAGTTTCATGACAGGCATCACATCAACCCGGTTTACAAATAACAATGTGTGTAAAGTATAGCGTAACGTAATAAATATTTCCAATAAAACTGTGAACTTTAAATACAGTGAATCAATTAAAGGGTGTGAGAAAGTTACAATAAAACAGGGAAAATTAACTTGGAGCTGGAAGAGGGGAGAGGTTAAACAAAGCAATATTTACATTTCATCCGATTAATGTGATAGTATGGCAGAGTAAATAAATAAGCCTATTTGAATGGATGTGACGGTAATAAATATGAAACGGTAGAATAAGTAACCAAGAGAATAAATATGACATAGTAGTGCGTGGTGATGATATGATAAAAACTCAGCAGGTAATATTGAGTGTAAGTTTGTGATAGGTGGATTCTTAATTAGATCCAGTTATTGCATAAGAGTTTGTGTTGATAAGTGAGGTTTTATTCAAGGCTTGGAAATGCTTTTGTGAAAAGCCAAGTTTTTAGTCTTTTCTTAAATGTTAAAGCGCATGGCTCCTGTCTCAAATCAGGTGGTATAGAGTTCCACAGAACTGGACCTGCTGAAGAGAAGGCTCTGAGACTCAAGGATTTATGTTGGTAGGTTTTGGCATTTGGAATTTGGAGTGACTCTTTGTAGTATTCCCTGATGGGTCTGGCGGAAGTGTATTTTTTAAATGGTATTTGTAGGTCAAGTTGCGTGTGTTGGTTGATAGTCTTGTATATGATGTTGATGGATTTGTACATGATTCTATAGTGGATTGGTAGCCAATGGAGGTTTTTGAGGATAGGGGAGATGTGGTCCATTTTCCTGGAATTTGTAAGGACTCTGGCTGTGGAGTTCTGAACCATTTGTAGGGGTTTGGTATAAGAAGCTGGGAGGCCTAATAGTAATGAGTTGCAATAATCTAGTTTGGAAAAAATTATTGCTTGCAAGATTGTTCTAAAGTCCTGAGCGTGGAAAAGTGGTTTGATTCTTTTCAGAATATGTAATTTGTAGAAGCAATCTTTGGTGGTTTGGTTAATGAATGTTTTGAGGTTGAGACGATTGTCTAAGATAGCTCCTAGATCTCTTACATGGGCAGTTTGAAGGAGTGTAGATGGTTTTGGAAGTGTGTTATTGTTTTCCGGTGATATGAGCAGGAATTCCGTTTTCGAAGCATTGAGTACGAGGTTTAGGCTGGTGAGGAGAAGTTTAATTTCTAATAAGCAGCTATCCCAGTATTCCATTGTTTTTGAGATTGTTTCTTTTATGGGAATCACGATCTGTACGTCGTCTGCGAAAAGGAAGTGTTTCAGGCTTAATTTTGTAAGAAGTTGACATAGTGGTAATAGGTAGACATTAAAGAGCGTGGGTGAAAGTGATGAACCTTGCGGCACCCCTCTGTTAGAAGGGTGGTAATGGGATTCTTTATTGTGAATTTTGACTCTATATCCTCTGTTTTCTAGAAATGTTTTGAACCAGTTTAGTGTAGCACCTGTCAATCCAATGTTTGCCAGTTGTTTTAGAAGTAGGGTATGATTGACGGTGTCGAAGGCCGCTGAGAAGTCAAGGAGGATTAGTAAAAATGTTTGGCCTTTATCAATTCCAGAAATGAGGAAGTCCGTGAGAGAGAGTAGTAGCGTTTCGGTATTTGCGGCTTTGCGAAAACCATATTGGTTTGGGGACAGAATACTGTGGTCCTCTAAGTAGTTGGATAGTTGGGTGTTTACCAATTTTTCCATGATTTTCGCTATGAATGGGAGATTAGAAATCGGGCGGAAGTTGTTGGGATCACAAGGATTTAGATTTGGTTTTTTTAGCAGTGGCTTGATTGAGGCAGTTTTTAGGTCATCTGGGTAGATCCCATGTGATAGGGAGCAATTTATGATTTCTGCCAGGGTTTTTGCTATAGTGTCGGGGATGAGAAGAAGTAATTTGGAAGGGATTTGATCAAATGGGTGTGATGACGGTTTCATTCTCTTTAACACCGAATGTATCTCTGTGGTTGTGATGGGTTCGAAAGCGTTGAGCTGGATGTCTTTGTTTTGGGGGAGATATGTGATATCTGGAGCAGTGTTTGTGATCAGCTGATTGAGGAGATCAGATATTTTTTTGTTGAAATGAAGAGCCAGTTCATCTGCTTTAATCTGGGCTAGCTCGGGTGGGATATCTGGAATGATGGGTTTAGTGAGGCTGGACATGAAGGCGAACAGGGCTTTTGAGTCGAAGATTAGATGATGAACTTTCCGGGCGTAATAGTCTCTTTTGGTTTTCAGCGTGATACTTTTGTATAGATGGAGTGAGCGTTTGTAATCAGAGAGTGAGGCTGGTGAGGGGGCTTTGCGCCATTTTCTTTCTTTCTGCCGAAGTAATTGTTTGAGCTTTCGCAGTTCATCATTAAACCAGGGTTGTCTTTTGGATGCATTAGAAGAACTTATTTTGGTTGTCAGTGGGCAGAGAGTGTTAGCTATAGATTTTGTTATTTTGGACCAGGATTGGAGGGCAGAGTTGGGCGTAGAGACATCTATGAGTGGTAGATCTGAAGTAAGAAGGTTGCTGAGGTGTTCCGAGGAGCAAGGTTTTCTGTATAGGAAAGAGGGACTTGAGTTTGGATTGGGGTCTGAACTAGGTAAAGAAAAGCTGGTGGAGATTAGCGAATGGTCAGACCATGGGACTTTTTTGCAATTTGGTTGATTTGTAAGAGAAATACTGGAGTTTGTAAAGAAGAGATCGAGCGTGTGGCCAGCTTTGTGAGTGGGTTTGTTGATTTGTTGTTTGAAACCCATCGCTGACATTGCGGTGAGGAAAGCTTCACAGTTTGTTGAAAGAGGGACTTTGTCAACATGTAAGTTGAAGTCGCCCAGTATTATAGCAGGGAAGTCAAGGTTGAGATGTAAAGTTATGGTTTCAATAACAGGTGAGGCATCTGACTCTAGTAATCTTGGAGGGGCATAGACTAGAAGGATTTGGAGATGTTCTGATTTGAACAATCCTAGTTCTAGTTTGGTAGCTGTGCTGATGTGATGGTGTGTGAACCTTAAGGATTTTTTTTGCAGCTAAGAAGATACCCCCACCTCTTTTTTTTTGTCTTGGGATGGAGAAGAAATCGTATGTCTGTGTTGGTAGTTGGTTAATGAGGGTTATGTCGGTGGATTTGAGCCATGTTTCCGTTATGGCACAAAAGTCTGGGGTTGAGTCCTGCAGTATGTCGTTTAGTATAAGAGTTTTGTTGGTGAGCGATTGAGCGTTGAATAGGATGATGGTGAATAGAGTGAGACCTAGGAACTGTGTAGTGGGGGAGATCATGATTGGGATGAGTGATTTGTGGGTGTGTGGGCGGTAGTGCATAATTGGAAGAGGTTGGATCGGTGCTGGAAGAGTTCTGCTGGAGGCTGGATGTGCTGTTAGATGAGCTGCTGGAGTCTGAATATGTGCTGCTGGAGGCTGAATGAGTGCTGCAGGAGACTGGATGAGTGCTGCTGGAGGCTGAATGAGTGCTGCAGGAGATAAGATGCAGTGCCTTTGGGTTGGAGAAGATAGAGCCACTGGCATTGGCACTGGCATTGGCTGGAGGCTGAATGAGTGCTGCAGGAGATAAGATGCAGTGCCTTTGGGTTGGAGAAGATAGAGCCACTGGCATTGGCAGCATTGGCATCAAAGGACCATGTAGCTATACCAGTGGACACCGAGCCCTCAACATCGGCAGGACCATTGGTTCTGTCTATGCCATCAGCTGATAAGGACACTGGAGATTGGCCATTGTCAGGCTCCTCTAGGCCAAGGATGTCGGGTTCCTTGTCATTAGCCACGGCACCGGGGAAAGATTGTGCCAAGTATTGAGGGAAACCAAACAAGCATCAGCATCAGTCTCTGTCAATACATGGTGCCAGGCACAGGGATGCGCTAGTTCATGCTGGGATGCCCCAAAGTGACTCCACGGCATGGAATGCCAGTCGTCCATTGGTGCTAGGGGTCCGCAACGGTCTCTACCAGTCCTGATGCCAGTCATCGATCCTCCTCTCGGTTACAAAGAGGATTTGGCCACCCCCTCCTTCCTCTAAGTTGGTGTTGGCATTGGAAATGTTTAAGGAGGAGCTTAAGTGGTGAGTGCAATTGTCGGTCGAGTGGGCAATGACGACAATGGAGTCGGCACCGTCTGTCTTGCAGCCGTTGTTGGAGAAGCTCCATATGCTCATCAGCACATTACCGACCCAGCTGGCATCAGTTCCAGGGTTGGTGTTGGTGCCTGTTGGGGCCGGTGGTTGTAGCTGCTTTCTCAGAGGAGGAAGCTCCATCTAGACTAGCTGAGATGCTGAGGCCTGCAGACCCCTATCCAGTTCCAGCGGTGCCTGCACCTCTGGAAGAAGGCTGAGCGCCAAGGGCCCCATCCCCTGTCAATTTCAGGATGAGGGACCCTAAGATCCCTGGGTGGATGAAACCATGGAGTCATCCACCGATGTCTGTGAAGGTCTCCCCTCAGAACTTTCTCATCCAGAGGAACGAAGGAAGTCTCCGTCTGAGGATTTAACCTTTGCAAGGTTTGTGAAGGCAATGGTGGAGGCCATCCTGTTTCAGTTACTGACAGAGGAGGATTCCAGGCACAAAATACTTGAAATCTTCCAATTCGTGGAGCCTCCTAAGGGGTCTGTGGCGGTCCAGGTGCACAATATCCTTAAGGAATTACTGCTGAGGATGTTGGAATACCCCCTCTCAGTGCCTCCCATAAATAAGAAGGCTGACGGGGTTTATCTCGAATAGAAGGCTCAGGTTTGATAAGCGACATCTTCCCCATCGGTGGATGTTAGCCAAATCCGCTCTCAAGAGAGCCAAGTGGTCTTGGACCCAGTCCTCGGCACCCCTAGGGAAGGATCACATAGCGATGGACGCTCTTGGGAGAAAGTTTTTTTTCAGGGAGCCATGCTTATTGCCTGCATAGCTTCCTACCAGTTCTACATAAGTTAGTACTCACGGGACATCTGGAAGCAGGTGCAGGAGGTGCTCGAGCAGCAGCAGGACACCCTCATGTCTGCATAAGGGCCTGGAGTGCAAAAAACATGAGGTCAAAGTGACCTATGATGTTTTCGAGACAGTATGGAGGGTCTCTGCAGCGGGAATCGGTGCCCGCAGAATGGCCTGGCTGCAGGCCTCGGATCTCCGACCAGAGGTACAGGAAGCACTGGGGAGAATCTCTTTGGAGATAGATGAGGGATGTGGTGACTGAGCTCCAGGACCACAATGAAACCCTCCAACAACTCTCCGCCAGCACTTTGGACCCAGCCTCCCCTGCTCGAAGGCTGGAAAGATTGGGCAGAAAAAAAGTCTTTCTTTCACCAGAGGAGCTACTATCTTCTCCACCCCCCCCCCCCCCCTTGCTCCTGTCAGCAGCATCAGGGCTCCTGCAGCTGTCCCAGGCAACAGAGAGCCCCCAAGGCCCAGCCGGCACCTCAGTCAGCTCCAGGGATGGGGTTTTGACTGGGTCGTAGGGAGCGTAGTCCAGTTACCTGTACGCGGGGCAATGGATCTGCCGGTCGGGGGCAGGCTACGGCTCTTTGCGATCCAGTGGCCCAGTATAACCTCAGACCAGTGGGTTCTTTCATCATCCATCAAGGGGGTCAATTAAACCTATTGGGTGCCCTGCCAACTTGCCCTCTGAGCCCGTTTTGGGGGCTGATAGCTCATCAGGAGGTACTACTAACAGAGCTCACCTCCCTTTTAACAGCCAGAGCTGTCCAGCCTCTTCTACCAGGGCAAAGGGGGTGGGGATTTTACTCCTGATTCCCAAAAAAAACCAGGAGGATTCTGTCCCATCCTAGACCTAAGGGCCATGAACAGATTTATCAAAAAAGATGTTTTCCCTGGGCACCTTAATCCCCCTTTTGCAAAAAGGGGAGTAGCTATGCTCCCTCGATCTGAAGGATGCATACACCCACGCTGAGATCTTCCCAAGTCCTCTGTTCAGTTCTTGTAGTGACTAAGAAAGCAAACAGAATGCTGGGGATTATTAGGAAAGGAGAATAAAACAGAGAATATCCTAATGCCTCTGTATCGCTCCATGGTGTGACTGCACCTTGAGTATTATATCAAAAAACATGCAGCAGAATTAGAAAAGGTACAGAGAAGAATGACCAAAATGATAAAGGGGTGGAAAATACCCCAGTGAGGAAAGGCTAAAGAGGGTAGAGCTCTTTAGTTTGGGGAGAGACAGCTGAGGGGAGATATGATAGAGGCCTACAAAATAATAAGTGGAATAGTATGGGTAAATGTGAATTGATTGTTTACTCTTTCAAAAGGTACAAAGATCAGGGGACATGCAACAAAGTTACCAGGTAATACATTTAAGACAAATAGGAGAAAATATTTTCTTGCTGAACGCATAATTAAACTTTGGCATTCTTTACTGGAGGATGTGATAAAAGATGTTATTTTAGCTGGGTTTAATAAAAGGTTTGGACATGTTCCTGAAAGAAAAGTCCATAAACCATTATTAAGGTGGACTTGGGAGAAAGCCACTGCTTATCCCTAGGATAAGTACTAGGGAATCTATCAACCTTTTGGGATACTGCCAGGTACTTGTGACTTGGATTGCCAAAGACACTGGGCTTGATGGACCTTTGGTCTGACCCAGTATGGAAAATCTTATGTTGTTGTGAACAATACAATGAAATTCTCAACTCAGTGTGCGGCAGTGGTCAAAAAGCAATTAGAATGTTAGTAATTATCGGGAAGGGAATGGAGAATAAAACTGAGAATATCATATTGCCTCTGTATTGATCCATGGTACAACTGCATCCTCAAGTGTTGTGTGCATTTCTGGCAGAGCCGTAGTATGCCTACGGTCAATATGGCCATGACCATAGGCGTCACTACCGAAGAGCACCACAGGGTGCCAGTGAGAGCAGTGTGGCTGGCAGGGCCTCAGTAAGAGAAAAAGCAACGTGGCCCACAAAATGTACAGCACGGTTGGCAGGGCCTTAGTAATTGGAAAGCAGTGTGACCCCACTGAAATCAACAACGTGATCGGTGGGGCCTTAGTAAGTGGAAAATGAGTGCGGTCCTGCCAGCCACACTGCTAATTCTGGTGGGGCCACACTGTTTTTCCTCTGACCACACTGTTGATTTTGGCGGGGCTGCACTGCTGAGGAGGAGGAGGATGCTTTGCCCTGCCCTGCAAGTAGGAATGCAAGGGCCAGAACTGGGTCAATCCCTGTGGCCAGAAGTTATTTCCTTGGCCACAGGGGTTGAAGAAGAAGACTGCTGCTGCCTGATGCTTGAAGGAAGGAGTGAGAGAGAGCATGCGTGTGGGAGAGAGAGAGCATGTGTATATGTGAGTGGGAGAGTGAGAGAGAGCGCATGTGTATGGGAGAGTGAGAGCGAGGGCATATGTGTGGGAAAGAGAGCATGAGTGTATGTGAGAGTGAGAAAGCACGAGTTTGGGAAAATGAAAGAGCATGTGTGTGGGAGAGAGAGAGCGAGCATGTGTGTATGCGTGTGGGAGAGAGAGAGCATGTGTATATGTGAGTGGGAGAGTGAGAGAGAGCGCATGTGTGGGAGAGTGAGAGAGAGGGCATATGTGTGGGAAAGAGCATGAGTGTATGTGAGAGTGAGAAAGCACAAGTGTGGGAAAATGAAAGAGCATGTGTGTGGGAGAGAGAGAGCGAGCATGTGTGTAAGCGTGTGGGAGAGTGAGAGCATGAGGGTATATATGTGGGTGAGTGAGAAAGCTCATGTGGGCATGTGAAAGTGAGAGAGAGAGAGAGAGGATGTGTGTGCGCGAGAGAGAGAGAGAAGGAGCATGTGTGTGCACAACAACCCCACTTCTTCTCTGCCCGCTAATCCGTGACAATTTCAGGATATCTGGAAATCAAAGGTTCCGAGGAATGGATAATGGGGAACTTTTAAAAATCCCTTTTAGTTTTAATTGTTGGCTATTATTTGATGTGTCTGTTTTGAAATATTTTATTGGCATTTGGAGAATGTTTATATGAGTTTTTAATTCTTGAATGTTATTCTATTTATTAGTTTTGAATTATTCTTTTTATTAGTTTGGTTTTACTAATTTTGTTTTATGAGGAAAGGTAATGCTTCTGTTTTTCCATTGTTGCAGTGCATACAGAATTTGGCTTGTTGCGGTTTCCAGTTCAGTTTTTGTCTGTGCATTTCTATTTATACTGAATGCTCTCTTTATTCTGTATTTGAGGGTCTATCTGTGTTTTTCATGTGTGACTGAGGTGAAGTATTCCAGTAGTGTGTAGTTTCTATGTACAGATCTATAGTAGCTTGGCTTGTTCTGTTTTCCTAGTAGGGGGTGTATTGGTGTTTTAGTCCTGGTGTAATATTTGCAGTGAAAACTTTTGTAAGTAAAGTTGTTGCTATTTGCATGCTGGCAGTTAGTGCTGTTTTGATATAGAAAGTTTATTGCATTGTAATTCTGTTTTCTCGTGGCTCTCTGAGGGTCATGCCATTCCCAGTACCATATGGGCTCCACGAGTCTATTGCTGTTTTGCAGAGTTTTCTGGTTGGCACCACAGCAGTGCATGTAAATATAATATACATAGTGTAAGGGATAATTTTTTTCCCTCAGGAGACTGTGCTTTGAATGCTCTTTTTCATGTAAAATCTTTGCATCATAAATGCATAATGTTTAATTGTGTGTGAGGAGGATGTGATGAGGTGAGGGGTGCAAGGCTGTCCAAAAATAATGATTAGACTTGGGAAAGCCAGCTCTTTATCCCTAGTAGTGAGCAACAAGAAATGGCTCTACCTTTTGGGATTTTCCAGGTACTTCCTAATGATCTGGATAGGCCACTGTCAGAGACAGGATGCTGAGCCCAATGGACCATTGGTTTGACCTAGTATGGCAGCTCTTATGTTTTATGCTCAGAGCTGCACGCGTACAGGATAGAAGAGAGATTTGCTGACATGAGCAATTATAAGCATTCTGTTACTCTTTTACTGACCTGAGATTTAAAAACTCATTAGAGGCTCAGATCCTTATAGCAAAAGTCAACCCAACATCTTGGCCCCCAACTAGGGGCAACAGAAGAGAAAGATAAACAGATGACAGACAGGTTAAAGGGTTATGCAAAGATTTTACAAGGGAATTCTTTATCAATATCTACAGAGCAATTGGTAGGTCACGGGAATGTCCTCCGAGACTCCAGGATTAAAGGCTTTGCGATCTCCAGAACAGGGGGTTTTCTTATACAGAGGAGGAAAGCCGTGGGATGGATTTACAGGGGAAGTTGCTAGATACATTTTATTTATTTATTTATTTATTTCTTTTATATACCGACGTTCGATCGAGATATCACATCGGTTTCCAGATAACTCAAAGAATAGGGTAGTAACAGCCCTATTTTACATTATAACATTGTAATAAAAATAATAAATTGTAACATTGTAATAAATATAACAAATTATACAAATTATAACAGGAATAACAGGATTACGTTGAACATTTGATGTAGTATATAACATATGTACATAAATGACTTGTTGATGAGGATATATTAAGGTTAGGTTGGCAGGGAGGGTTGAAGGGGGGAATGGGGGGGATAGGAGGGGGGAAGGTGGTGCAAGGGAGGGAAGATGGTGGAGTGATGAGGTGGAGTGATGAGGGAGTGATTATGAAAACAGGGAGGATAACTTAAAAACATGTGTGAGTGAGCCTGCGTATGCAGCTATGTGGACGCTCGTGTTACATGCCCGCATATTTTATATCGTGCGTGCAAATGTGCTCACATGATATAAAATACACCCAAATTTACCCAACAACATGTTTGTGTATCTTTTAGATACGTGGCATGTAGCTAAATAAGTTTTGACTTATCTGACTAAGTGGTGGCAAAAGACAGAAAAGTCTAAAAAAAAACGTTAATTATCCGGCTAACTAGCACTATTTAAGACTTATCCGCCTAAATAAGATAGCCGGATAAGTAAAAGAAAAGTGCTGCTTAGCCAGATAAATAAGATATATGGATAACTAGCGTTTAAAGACTTATCCGGCTATCTTACTTATCTGGCTAAGCAGCACTGTTTAAGACTTATCCAGCTAAGTAAGATAGCCGGATAAGTAAAAGAAAAGTGCTGCTTAGCCAGATAAATAAGATATATGGATAACTAGCATTTAAAGACTTATCTGGCTAAGTAGCACTATTTAAGACTTATCTGGATAAGTGAAAATGTATCCAGATAAATGGTGCACATCTGCTATGGGCACATATTTGTGCTCTTAAGTTTAATTATGCATGTGAGGAAATTTAATTTGCATATTTTATTAGCACTTGTTGACTTTTACATGCGTAAAATATCAAATTTTATAACATGCGTGCACAAAGGATTTTACCAATTTTACCAATTAGTCCAGCAGTTTGCCCAGTCTATCTCTAGGTTATCAAGACTCCTCTGGTTCTTCAGCTTGAAATCCCTGAGTTTACCCAGACCCCTCACCCAGTCAGTGTTTGGCTATAAAGAGGTTCATATTCAAAAGCCATTCAGACGAATAACATCGTATCCAACTAAATTCTAGCGGGCGGATTTTAAAAGCCCTGCTCGCCTATTTTCCATACGCCGCTGGCACGCACGTAGGTCCCGGGGGTTTTCGAAGGGGGCGTGTCGGGGGCGGGGCCGAACGACGCGACGTTTTGGAGGCGGGACGTGGCGTTTCGGGGGCGGGCCCGGGGGCGTGGTTTCGGGCCGGGGCATTTTGGGGCGTGGCCGCGTCCTCCAGAACCGCCCCCGGGTCGGGTCTCGGCGCGCCAGCAGCCTGCTGGCGCGCGTGGATTTACATCTCCCTCCGGGAGGCGTAAATCCGTGGATAAAGGTAGGGGGGGTTTAGATAGGGCCGGGGGGGTGGGTTAGGTAGGGGAAGGGAGGGGATGGTGAGGGGAGGGCGAAAGAGAGTTCCCTCCGAGGCCGCTCCGATTTCGGAGCGGCCTCGGAGGGAACGGAGACAGGCTGCGCGGCTCGGCGCGCACCGGCTGCCCAAAATCGGCAGCCTTGCGTGCGCTAATCCAGAATACTTTTGTTTGCGCCTGCTGCGCGAACAAAAGTACACGAATGCGCTTTTTTAAAAAATCTACCCCTAGTTAACTGGCCATGAAGCCGCCCTTATCCAGCTAAATTCTAGTTACTCGGCTATGCTCCGCCCTTATCCAGCTAAATTCTAGTTACCCGGCTATGCTCTGCCCTTATCCAGCTGAATTCTAGTTACTCGGCTATGCTCCGCCCTTATCCAGCTGAATTCTAGTTACTCGGCTATGCTCCGCCCTTATCCAGCTGAATTCTAGTTACCCGGCTATGCTCCACCCTTATCCAGCTGAATTCTAGTTACTCGGCTATGCTCCGCCCTTATCCAGCTGAATTCTAGTTACTCGGCTATGCTCCGCCCTTATCCAGCTGAATTCTAGTTACCCGGCTATGCTCCACCCTTATCCAGCTGAATTCTAGTTACCCGGCTATGCTCCGCCCTTATCCAGCTAAATTCTAGTTACCCGGCTATGCTCAGCCCTTATCCAGCTGAATTCTAGTTACCCGGCTATGCTCCGCCATTATCCAGCTAAATTCTAGTTACGTGGCTAGAATTTAGCCGGATACAATGGGGGCATTCCAGGGGTGGGCGTACTGGAGGAACAGAGTTAGCCACTTAAGTTAATCAGCTAACTAGCACCGCCACATAGTGGCCCAATATGCACCTGAAAGAGTTTTATTCTGACTTGCAGCAGATAATTAGCAGGTGTAACAGCCCTATGCGCCTTGCTTTCGCAGGTTATAAAATAGCACCTTAATTTGCGTAAATGTTGGCCCTGGCGCACCCTAGCCCACCTCTTTTTTTTATATGAGCAAATTTATTCTTGCACCATTACTTGCGTGCAGGTATGTTGGAGCTTTATGAAATAACACGCAAATATTATTTATTTATTTATTTATTTTTAATATTTATATACCGACATTCTTACATCAAATGCAAATCATACCGGTTTACATAAAACAGAAAAAGCAGGAAATATATTTCCATAGTCAAATACAATGAACATTTATAAAAAATTGTTAACAAGCCATAAGGTAAGAACTTGGAAAAAAAAAGTTAATTAACAGAAAAAATAAATGAAAGAATTTTAAATGAAGCACAAAGGGTTGCACAAAGGGGTGCACAAAGGGGAGAACCCCTTTGTTGCGCCCCTTCGGTGCGCGGCGCACGGCGCGCGGCGCCTGGTGGTGAGGCGCTTTTCAACTGCCCACGGAGCTCTCAGTGACGTTGGGGGGGAGGGGGGGGCGTGGTCACACATCTCAGTCACACATCTCACCATTTCCCCTCACCTCCTGATGTTTTTTCATGTTGCTGTTAACTTCTTGCGGGGGCCCAAGGATGGAGGGTGGCCTCCCCGCTCGCCGGCGCCTGGTGCTGTTTGCATGTGCACGTGCTGATTTTTATGCACGCAACTCTTTTAAAATGCACCTTTCTGTGGGCCTTCGCCTGCAGGCTTTGCAGTAGCTCTCAAAGGGAAGGCACAAGCAGACTTTCCCTTTCAAAATCGCCTGCCGGAAAAGTGTCCGCTCAGATTGGCGCCTCATGTTTCCCGCGGGCACTTTTTCTCTTCAGAACTACACGCCTTTGCAATGTTTGCCCAGCCGCGGGTACGGCACCGCGACTCGCCGCAGTTACACCCCCCCCCCCCCCAGCGCCGCCGTTCACACACCGCGGCGCGAACGCTGCCGCCCTCGGCCTCCCTCCTGCTTGCACGGTCCTGCATCCTCAGGCGTGCACGCTGTGTACACTGGCTCGAGCCTTGCAGGCCCCACAGCGGGAGAGAGCAGCAGGCACCGGGAGGTGATGCCAGCGCAGGCGGGGGAATTTAAATCCCCAGCGGCACTTCCAGATGCCGCCTCAGCAGCAGGGTCCCCCTGCCCCTGCAGTGCACATTGCTGTTGCTGTCTGGGTTTGCCTTGCCTCTCCGTCGTTGCCCTGCCTTGCCTCGCCTGTCCCTGCCGTGTCTTGCTCCCCTGTTCTTGTCCGTCTCTCCCTCTCTGCTTGACCTCTGATATCGACCCTGGATTCGGACCCTGACTGTTCTCCTCGACACCGCTCGCTGGCTCCCCACCCCGACGTCACTTGGCTACTCTCTTTACAGGACCTTCGCCTAAGCCCCGCCGGCCCCTGGAACCCGAGGGCTAGCCCTGCGGGAAACGGGGCCGGTACAGGTGAAAGCCTGGAGCCAGTCCTGGCGAGAGCAGGTCATCCAGCTGTCGGCGTGGGCCTAGCAGTTTCGCCTACTCGAGCTGCGTCAACCACACCCCACAGCCCACGGGCTCACATCCGTGGCAGCCTTATCGCCTCCCTCGACACAGCCCTACCTCCGAGCCCACCTGCTTTTTCCCCCGGGTAAAGGTAGGAGCATTGCTCACCCCCATGTGCCCTTCCCCCTGCGGAAAGGCTGGGCTTTTGGGAATTGCCCTCCTTGAAGGGTAGTTAGACGAGAAAATGAGCGAGTAACATATAAGAAGTGCCATGCCGGGTCAGACTTAAGGTCCATCGAGCTCAGCATCCTGTCTCCCACGCTCGCCAGTCCAGGTCACTCAATTACCTGGCAGATCTCCAATAGCCGATCCGTTTCTTGCATCTTGTTCCCGGGGATAAGCGCTGGCTTTCTCCCGCCTACCTGGCTGATAACTGTTTACGGAGTTTCCCTTCAGGGACCTGTCCAGCCCTCTTTTAAACCCCCGCTGTGCTAGTTCCTCGAACACGTCCTCTGGCAGCAGATCCCACATCCTACCACTTGTTTAAGGTCTGCCAGTTTCAGGGCGTGCCCCCTTGCCCTAGTGCGGGGCTGAAAGGGTAAATAACTGTAGTTTAAGATCATTAAACAGTTTTTCCCCCAGCCTGGACCCACTTTGCAGCGAGCCTGCCTGAGATAACTCTGCGCACCCTGAGTTCTGCGGTCCGTGCGTATGCGGTTTGTGCGGACGGGTGCGCTGGAAGGGAATTGCCCCAGAACACAGATGATGAAAACAAATGAAAAGGCGGTGACCGGGACACCAGCTCACGCTCTCATGAAATGACACCTTATATTTAAAAGCTGCAGGGCCCCTATGTTCATCAGCGATTAATTTGCCTGCTCACCGCCTCTGTGATAAATACCAGTAGCAGTATTCTTCTGCTCTTATTCACAGTTCTCCTTTTCCCCTGCAAATGTATAAGAAGATTATGTGTGTTTATTTGCGAGGAGGGGGTGGAGGGGGATGGCACCTGCCCACCCCAGGATGGTAGCGTTTTGTGCCATATTCTGAGAGACTCGTTACTTTCCAGCATTTGGGGCAAAACACGAGAGACTTTCTCCTGAATGGATTACAATCTGACACTGGCCACATCTGTTCTCTCTCATTATCATAAATGAAGTGATAATTAGCACAACCTGGTAAGGGCTCATCAGGGCGATTATGATCCTCCCCCGTGGTTTAAATTGGACCTTTATTGATCTAAAAATAATTGTGCCTCAGTAGCTGGGTTTTCCATGGAAATAAACAAACTTGTTTTGTGGTAGATAATTATGCCTGGGATAGAGATACAGACATAATAAATATCTATAACTGTGTGTATATAAAAAACAGATTCTGAAGGCTGTAAAGCTAGATTTGGCAACCCAGGTAATCCAGACGATCTCGCCCGACATGCACACATCATGGATCACTGCTGGCTCATTCATCCAATACTAGAAAAAGTTTAGACAGCACAAATCATGTTGCATTTGCAAATTAAGTGTACTATTGTCACAGAGCTCTCAAGAGCCACAACTGCTGACTGCCTTACAATTAACAAAACATGCTCAGATCTTTCAAAAGCTACTTCAAAGATTTCCTATAAAAGAGAGAGATTTATGTACTATGAACTGACACAAAGATGCATAAGTGATGGACACAGGGATACAGAGCCTGTCACCTCTAGGACTGGTGGGCTTAGGGGTTGGGAGCAGGGATACAGAGCCTGTCACCTCTAGGACTGGAGGGATCGGGGATGGAGCAGGGATACAGAGCCTGTCACCTCTAGGACTGGAGGGCTCAGGGAATGGGAGCAGGGATACAGAGCCTGTCACCTCTAGGACTGGAGGGATCAGGGGATGGGCACAGGGATACAGAGCCTGTCACCTCTAGGACTGGAGGGATCAGGGGATGGGCACAGGGATACAGAGCCTGTCACCTCTAGGACTGGAGGGCTCAGGGAATGGGAGCAGGGATACAGAGCCTGTCACCTCTAGGACTGGAGGGATCAGGGGATGGGCACAGGGATACAGAGCCTGTCACCTCTAGGACTGGAGGGATCAGGGGATGAGCACAGGGATACAGAGCCTGTCACCTCTAGGACTGGAGGGATCAGGGGATGGGAGCAGGGATACAGAGCCTGTCACCTCTAGGACTGGAGGGATCAGGGGATGGGAGCAGGGATACAGAGCCTGTCACCTCTAGGATTGGAGGGCTCAGGGGATGGGCGCAGGGATACAGAGCCTGTCACCTCTAGGACTGGAGGGATCAGGGGATGGGCACAGGGATACAGAGCCTGTCACCTCTAGGACTGGAGAGATCAGGGGATGAGCACAGGGGTACAGAGCCTGTCACCTCTAGGGCTGGAGGGCTCAGGGGATGGGTGCAGGGATACAGAGCTTGTCACCTCTAGGACTGGAGGGATCAGGGGATGGGCGCAGGGATACAGAGCCTGTCACCTCTAGGACTGGTGGGCTCAGGGGATGGGTGCAGGGATACAGAGCCTGTCACCTCTAGGACTGGAGGGATCAGGGGATGGGAGCAGGGATACAGAGCCTGTCACCTCTAGGACTGGTGGGCTCAGGGGATGGGTGCAGGGATACAGAGCCTGTCACCTCTAGGACTGGAGGGATCAGGGGATGGGCGCAGGGATACAGAGCCTGTCACCTCTAGGACTGGAGGGCTCAGGGGATGGGAGCAGGGATACAGAGCCTGTCACCTCTAGGACTGGAGGGATCAGGGGATGGGAGCAGGGATACAGAGCCTGTCACCTCTAGGACTGGAGGGATCATCACTCATCACAGACCTACACTGCGATGGAGCCTCACTTGTTCCTCCCATCACTGACCTCTCACTGCGATAGAGCCTCATTCGTTCCTCCCATCACTGACATCTCACTCTGCGATGGAGCCCCACTCGTTCCTCCCATCACTGACATCTCACTCTGCGATGGAGCCTCACTCGTTCCTCCCATCACTAACCTCTCCCTCTGCGATGGAGCCTCACTCGTTCCTCCCATCACTGACCTCTCACTCTGCAATGGGGCCTCACTCGTTCCTCCCATCATTGACCTCTCACTCTGCGATGGGGCCTCACTCGTTCCTCCCATCATTGACCCCTCACTCTGTGATGGAGCCTCACTCGTTCCTCCCATCAATGACCTCTCACTCTGCGATGGAGCCTCACTCGTTCCTCCCATCACTGAACTCTCACTCTGCGATGGAGCCTTACTCGTTCCTCCCATCACTGACCCCTCACTCTGCGATGGAGCCTCACTCGTTCCTCCCATCACTGACCCCTCACTCTGCGATGGAGCCTTACTCGTTCCTCCATCACTGACCTCTCACTCTGCGATGGAGCCTCACTCGTTCCTCCCATCACTCACTTCTCACTCTGCGATGGAGCCTCACTCGTTCCTCCCATCACTGACCCCTCACTCTGCGATGGAGCCTCACTCGTTCCTCCCATCACTGACCTCTCACTCTGCAATGGAGCCCCACTCATTCCCGCCATCACTGACCCCTCACTCTGCGATGGATCCTCACTCGTTCCTCCCATCGCTGACCTCTCACTCTGCGATGGAGTCTCACTGACCTCTGTTAATAGGGAATTTTTTTAGATGGCCTTATCATTGGCTGCTAAGAACACTGATTTCTTAAAGAGAGTTGGAAAGTTGATCTTTTTTGTGATCTGTTCTTAAAACTAGAGAGAATGTTCACAAGGAAACAGCCTGGAGATGATCTTTGGCCCACAGTTGGTGGAGGATCATGGGAAGGTGTTGTGGATGCCCTGGAACACTGCCGGGGATTCAGAGTATCTGATGTGGAGACAGGGAGAATGCCGGTGCCATGATGTTAGCCCTTGACTCAGGTGGAAATTAAAGTTGATGTTTTAAGAGGAGATTGTATTACCCTATGGGTTAAAGGGTGAAATATTGTCCTTTTGGTATTTTGTGAAATAATGCTGAAATGTGAAAAAATATTTCTAATGGAATATGAAGGCATAGTAATGTAGCGTATGAAGGAATCTTGATATATTTCTCTGGGAGTTTTAGTGAACCTTGTTTGACAACTGTTCAATTGATATTCTTAGAGCTGTCTCTTGGCTGTGAAAGCCTGTGAATCCTGATAAATTCGGTAACCTTTATTATCATTTACATTTATTAAAATTTATGGATTGCCTAGCACAAACAATAGGCCTAGTGATGTACAAAAGAACATACATAAAATTCAATAATAAAACATAATACCATATACTAAAAAACCTAAAAGCATAATAAATATGGAATTAAAGTATACAATAAGAATATAAACAGAAAAAAATAATGAGAACATAAAAAAATCATTTTAAAAAAACTTAAAAATAAGCTAATCTGAACAGAAAGGTCTTAAGAAATTTTCTGAAACCTTTTACCGAGTCACACTGACGAAGCTCCATTGGGAAAGAGTTCCAGAGGGCTGGACCGGCAACTGAAAAAGATCACTCCCGAGTAATATGTAAACGTGCGGCTCTAGGAGACGGAACATCCCCTACTATTTTGTAAATATTGTTTTATGTTGGTCGCCCCAGAAATAAACCTTTAACTGTTTTGGGAAATAACTTGGTGTGACCTCTTATATTTGGGCTACAGATTTACTACAGGCATCCACCATACGGATAGACAGGGACAGAGTTCACAGAGTGGGAGACCCATTATCCCTGTTCTAGCTGGAGAAAGAGTGCTACCCTGTCTGACACCACGTGCTTGACCCACACTGCTGAACCCTAGAACCAAGAGACTGGCGCTCGGCCTACACAGGGGCTGGACCCCCTCAACATTTTGTGAGACCAGCCAGTTACAGATCAGTCAGTGATGAGCATCAGTGTGAAATGTTTTAATCACAGTCCCATGAAAAGTTACAGATATGAGGAGCAGGTGTGTATATTTCCATGCATACTTTTGATAACTGGGAGTGTGTGCATGTAACCCCCTCCCCTCCCCCCCATGCCTAACGGGGCACATAAAATATTGAGGTCTCTGGGTAAGTGGCAGACTCTCGTTGTTTTCAGGGTTCTTTAAATTGGGTCATACAGATGGCGAACTGGAACCGGGCTAGAGGCAGTAGGGTATAGGTTCCTGTTGGGCTGGACAGGGAGACCTCACTTTGGATCTGCCCTCTGTATCTCCTGTTCTTTTTGTTGCTGGTAACGAAGGTAAACCACACCCAGGTATATTTCCAAACAAATAACTTTTATTTTCTGGGTTTTCCAGCCAGCAAATATGGAGAAAGATTTTAAAGAGGGTGAACCAATGCAGTTGAATTATTGAGAGTTCACAGGTAAGATTTCACAAGCACCAACGAACAGTGATCAACAGGTTAGAGTACAATTTCCAGCAAACTCCCATTCTTCCAGTTACTCCATTTTTTACTCCTTCGGCTCCTCTCAGCGGGAATCTATGGCTCACACACCTGCATCACTTCCCAATCCCCAACAATAGTGCAACCCAACACCCTCTGCTCCATTGCAACAATCCTCAATGTCCCTCTAACCAAGCTAATCATGCCGTAGGCCATACTACCTACATTTCCTCTATTCCTTATCCCAGCAGTGTTTAGGACTTCCCTGGCATCCTCCACACTACAGTACTCCTCCGAGGTATTCCCCTTCTTGGGCAGTCCTCTCTCGCAAACCCCTCCAGGTCCATCAGGGTATTTCCTTTGAAGAGGAAACCCCTCTCCCAACTCAAGTCTCGGGCCTCTCCCCTCCAAACAAAAGAGGGGTTTCCTGGCCCACCAGCCTAGAGGACTGCCTCCTTCCAAAATCCTACTCCAAATTGGAGGCTCTGCAGTAATTCCAACTACACCTCACCCCAAACTTGGGCCACATCATATATCCTCCTACAACACTCCTCCAGAGGATTTCCTTGCCTGTCCTCTTAAAAGGAACTACAACTTCATGACCCCTTGGCAAGCTTTCTCTGGAACATTCCCATTAAAATACGTAGAAACGAGCTCTTATTATTCCATATGCCATCTAGTGGTTGTTTAGTGGGACTGCAACCTACACCATTTTAATTTCCCAAAACTTCCAATAGAGACCCTTCTAGGGCTTTTCCTACCCGAAATCTCTCCCAGTGCCAAACTTTTAGATGTGGACACAATTTATGGGGCTCCTGTCACATGCATAAATCATGACCCCCATCCCAACTCCACCTCTTTGTAGTGCATATAAAAGTGCCTGCAAAATTGCTTCTGTACATACGATTATGCCCACAACCCCCCAGGCAATTGTTAGAAAGTCTAGAATAGTTTCTGGTAATAGAAATTCTGTAAATAAGAAAGCCATCTCGTGCATAAAAGCGTGATTTATGCACACAAATCTTTAAAAAAAAAACCCAAAATACCCCTTAAAGTCTGGTATTGTTGTAGCCACCACCACCCACCCTGGAAGGACAATCCATGCTTCCAGCACTCTTTCCATGCAAAAATATTTTCTGATGGTGTTACTGACTCTGCTGTCGCCGTGTAGAGACTGGATCCCCTATTACTACCCTATCCCCCTAATCCCTGTGAATTCACCCCCCCCTGTGACTTTACCTCCCCATTCTGCTTACCATGACTATAGATTGCACTACCCCAATTACTGTAACCCTTCCCAAGGATCCACCACGATCCCACACTATCCTTCACCCTGTCCCTCCATGATCCAACACCCTCCAGCCTTTACTGTGCTCACCGCCCCCCCTGAGGGTGTGATTGGCATTAGAGGGATGTGAGGGAACCGGGGTAACATTTGGTTCATAATAGAATAACGCATTCCCCTGATTTCCACTCTGTTACCCATCCGATGGCAGCTTCCTGGCTGCCTTTTAGTTTTGTCTGTCTGTGTTTTTTTGTTACCAGCCTCTGAGTCTGTCTATCCGCCCCTCTTTCTTTCTCCATGTCTCTCCTTCTCTGGATCAGGCTTACACAGAAGACGAGATAAGGGCTCACGGTCTGTGTAAAGTGCAGCATTTCATGTGCACGTTTGAGAAATTATTGCTGTCATTCCTTGCCATTATGAATCAGCCGAATACTTATCTACAGAAGGCGATACAAAGGACATGCACTTAACAAAATCAGCAGTGTCTTTGACTTCGCTCAGCTTCCTGACTTTTGAAAGGTCATGTGTTAGCGGGAATCGCTGGGATGTGAGCAGTTCCTGTAATGTACAGAGCCGTAGATGGGGAGTGAGAAGTAGCTGAGCTGCTGGGGATTAAGCCTGGAGCCTACTAAGCAAAGGGTCCCAGCCCTCTCCCTCCACCTAAAAAACTTCCCAGCCCATGCTGAGCCATCGCCACTCTCCCAGCCTCCTTCCCTTAATTTGAGTACCTCCAGGGCCAGCGCGTCCCAATAAGCGAACTAGGCAGTCGCCTAGGGTGGCAGCCATTAGAGGGTGGCAAAGAGCAGCCATATGGGGCCATGAGCGGAGCCCATCCCACTCATGGCCAGGAGGCGTAGAGATTCGGCAGGCTGTGAGCAGCACCCATCCTGCTCATGGCCGAAAGAAGCAGAGTCACGGCAGGCCACGAGCGGCGCCTCTGTTTGTGTGTGTGTGTGTGTATGAGTAAGAGGGATTGTGTGTGTGTATGAGAGAGCAACGGTGTTAGTGAGAGAGAGAGAGGGAGGGAGCCTGTGTAAGGGTGAATGAGACAAGGAACCTAATGTGTGTAAGAGAGGGGGGGCCTGTCTGAGTGAATGAGGTGGGGGCCGGAACCGGGGCCTGGATTGGGGAGGGGGTTGGGCGCAAGGCAGAAGGTTCGCTTAGAGTGCCTAATACTCTTGCGCTGGCCCTGAGTACCTCCCAGCCTCCTCTGAATATCTCCCGGCCCAGCCCATACATAAAATTTCAAACAAAAAAAGTACAAACCATACCAATCTGTTTCAAATTCTTTTAAAAAGCACAGAGGACACACTGTGGGCAGCTAACAGAACGCCTGCCTAAATAGCCATGGCTTTAGAGACTGCTCGAAGGTCTTTAAGCCGCCTGCCAGTCGTAGTGTTTCAGAGAGCTGGAGCTGCGACGGAGAACGCAGAGTCCTCTCGTGTGCAGGCGAGGGTACATCCAGCAGGCCCCTCTGGGAGGAGCAAAGTTGACGAGTAGGACAGTGCAATTGCAGCAAGACGCCGCACCTTGGAGTAACAGCAGAAGAAATGAATCTGAAAGTAATCACTGCAACCTCGTACGTGATATGCTCAGCTATGGGGAGCCCATGCAGGTGAATAAGAACCGGGGCGATACGCTCACGTCTTTTGGTGCCAGTAATAAGTCGCACCGCGGCATTTAGAAGCAGTTGGAGAGGTTTTAAAGTTAGGGCCGGTAAGCCTAACAAAACAGAGTTAGAATAGACCGAAATCGGAAGGATAGAAACCTGTACTACGATTCGAAAACCACCCTTGTCCAATAAATGTTTGAGAGCGCACAAAATGCGCAGTTTAAAAAAAACAGATTTGATAATGTTCTTTAACATGGGGACGAAATGAAAGAGCAAGATCAAGCAAGACCCCCAGGTTCTGGATACAGGAGTTGAGCGTGAAAGAGAGATTTTCTATCATAATCGTGCTATGTTGTACCTTAGCATGAGGACGCTGAATCGGCAGGCACCGAGTTTTAGCAAGGTTAAGAGACTCTTGATGGTTTTCATACACAAATTCACCAGGTCGACGGTCTCAGACCATTCCTGTAGCCTCTTCCTCTTCATCTGAATATCTCCCAGGCCATGCTGAGCCACCTCTCAGCCCCCTTCCCTTCCAACCTCCTTCCCTCCTTCCCTCCACCTGAATACCTCCCTTCTCATGCTGAGCCACCTCCATTCTCCATTTCTGCCTGAATCAGCAAGTTCTGGTCTATTATAATTATTAATCATTTGTATAGCGCATACCAGATGTATGCAGTGTCACACAGAGACAATTAAGACAGTCTCTGCTCCTTTAGAAACACAGAAGCATGACGGCAGAAAAAGGCTGTTTGGCCCATCCAGTCTGCCCATTCCGCCCAATTAATTTAGCATTACAATTCCCATCACTCCCTCAGAGATCCCCTGTATGTATCCCAAGCTTTCCTGTATTCAGATACCATTTTTGTCTCCACAACGTCCACTGGGAGGCTGTTCCATGCATCCACCACTCTCTGTAAAGAAATATTTCCTAACATTCTCCAAGGATAAGCAGGATGTTAGTCCTCACACATGGATGACATCATCAGATGGAGCCCGATGCGGAAAACGTATGTGAGTATGCCTAGCATGCCCTGTACCACGCATCCACACGGGGTCCCTCTTCAGTCTCTTCTTTTCTGCGGAGCTGTGAGCCTTGCAGTTGATTGAGCTCTTAAAAATTTTGTTTTTTTTGGCCTAAGGGAAAACTCGCGTTTTTTTTATTTTTTTCTCTCTGTTCCATTGCTGGGCCCCTCTCGGTGTCTTCCTGTGGTGTCCCCAGTCAGGATTTTCAATGTCTTCAGGTAAGTTTAATTTCATGATTGATTTCCCCATAGTGGCGGTTCCTTGGTGCCCTCTGGTCATTGACACCCGCCGCCACCATTCTGTCCTTCGGCCCCTTTGTTTTGCTCCATCATGGCCACATCCAGTTTTCGCCGATGCCCCCAGTGCCTGTGGACCATGTTGATGACCGATCCACATGAAGTCTGCATCCTCTCCTTGGGGGCATAGCATGACATCCAGGATTGCCGGTTGTGCGACCAGATGACCCTGAAGGGATATCGGCTTTGACTTGACAAGATGGATCACCTATTCGGATCGAAGACATCCGACCCATCAATATCAGCATCAGCAGCGTTGGCATCTAAGGACCTTGGAGCCACACCAATGGATACCTTACCATCGATATCAACAGGACTGTCAGTTCTATTAAGATCACTGGTGGATAGGGGCACCGGAGACTGACCACTATTGATCTCCTACAGATCAAGGACGCCAAGTTCTTCATCTTTGACCTTGGCACCAGGGAAAGACCAGGTTGAGCATCATGGGAAGACCAAGAAGCATCGGCACCAGTGCCGGGCACGGACATACACTAGTTTTTGCCGCAGTGCCCCTGAGGCGATCCCGTAGTGGGGAGCACCAGTCCTCCCTCGATGCAAGAGGTCTGTGATGGTCTCCACCGGTCCTCGAGGGTCTGAGGATGATCTGGCCATGCCTCTTTCCTCTCAGTTGGTGTTGGCACTGGCAATGATCGAGAAGGAGCTAGAATGTTGAGTCCAGCTGGCAGGGAGCGGGCGCTGCAGGGCCACAGTTATGTGGCACTGATGGAACTGGAGCCAGTACTGCCCATTTTCGTACCACTTCTGGAGAAACTCAATGTGCTCATCGGTGCCTTATCAACCCAGCTGGCTTCAGTTCCTGGGTCGGCACCAGTGCCCGGTGCCCTTCTCCTTCAGAGGAGCGAAGGAAGTCTCCGCCTAAGGACTTAACCTTTGCAGGTTTTGTGAGGTTGATGGCAGAGACCATCCCATTCCAGCTGTTGATGGAGGAAGATGCCAGGCACAAGTTGCTTGAGATCCTTCAATTTGTGGAGGCTTCTAAGAAGATCATGATGGTCTCGGTACATGAGATCCTTTTGGAGTTGCTGAGGATTTGGGAACCCCCCCTCACAGTGTCTCCTGTCAATAAGAAGGCAGACAAAGTTTACCTCGTCTAGAAGACTGTCAGATTTGATAAGTGTCAGCTGCCCCATCAGTCGGTGGAGGTTGATTCCGCCTCAAGAGATCCAAGTGCTCTCAGTCCCATTTCTCGGCGCCCCCGGGAAAGGACCACAGAGCAATGGACACGTTTGGGAGGAAGGTGTTCCAAGGTGCCATGCTTATTGCCCGCATCACTGCCTACCAGCTCTACATGAGCCAATATTCGCGGAACATCTGGAAGGAGGTGCAGGACATGGCTGAGCAGTTGCCTTAACAGCAGCAAGACACCCTCATGTTGCTGGTGTGCAAGGGTTTGGAGTATGGAAAACATGAGGTCTGTGCGGCCTACGTTGTTTTTGAGACGGTATCGAGAGTTTCTGCAGCGGGAATTGGCACCCGCAGAATGGCATAGCTGCGGGCCTCGGATCTCTGACCGGAGGTACAGGAATGACTTGCTGACGTGCTGTGTACAGGAGAGAATCTCTTTGGAGATAGGGTGAGGGACGCTGTAGCCCAACTTTGGTACCATCATGAGACCCTCCAACAACTCTCTGCCAACACCCTGGACCCTTTCTCCTCTTCCAAGAGGCCATCGAGGTAGGAGTCAAGGAAGTCCTTCTTCTTTTGCCAAAGAAAGTACTATCCTCCGCCTCCTCTATTCTGTCCTCAGAGCCCTCGCGGCCATCCCAGGCAGCAGAGAGCTCCTAAGCCCCAGCCAGCTCCTCAGTCAAATCCAGGGACAGGGTTTTGAATGGGCTGCAGGGAGTGTCAGCCAGTTGCCTGTACCTGGGGCAGTGGACCTTCCAGTCAGGGGAAGGCTGTGATTCTTTGCAAACCAGTGGCCCAGTGTAACCTTGGACCAGTGGGTTCTGTCCATTGTCCATCAGGGGTACCAATTAAATCTATTGGATATCCCACCAAATTGCCCTCCGTGCCCGTATTGGGGGCCGGTAGTGCATCAGGACATACCACCAGCAAAGCTCTCCTTCCTCTTAATGGCCAGATCAGTCGAGCCCATTCCACCACAGCAAAGAGGGCAGGGATTTTACTCCAGGTACTTCCTGATTCCAAAGAGAACAGGAGGACTTTGTCCCATTCTAAACTTGAGGGCCTTGAACACATTTCTAAAAATAGAAAAGTTCAAGATGGTATCCTTGGGCACTTTGATTCCCTTTTGCAAAAAAGGGACTAGCTATGCTCCCTCGACCTATAGGACACATACACCCACATCGAGATCTTCCATGGTCACAGGAAGTATCTCTAGTTTGTAGAGGAGGAACAGCACTTCCAGTACTGGGTGTTGCCTTTCGGGCTCACGTTCGCCCCATGGGTATTCACAAAATGCCTGGCTGTGGTGGTCATGTCAAGGCTCATTCTGTCAGAGCCATGGCAGTGTCGGTTGCCCACTTGCGAGCAGTTCCCGTGGAGGAGATCTCCAAGGCTGCGATGTGGGAGTTCTCTCCACACATTCACATACCATTATTGTCTGGATAGGGATGGCTGACATGACAGTAGATTTAGCCAGACTGTTCTCGGGAACCTGTTCAAGGTATAGAACCCAACTCTCCCAACCTAGGGCCCGTTGTTTGGGTTCAGGCTGTCTCCCGTCTGTTTCCAACAGTACCGGTGTTGTGCCCGTTAGTACCTAGTTAGGTGCCTGTTGGCCCCTTTTGTGTTGGGGAGCAGCCTATAGCTAGGTATTCACTCATGTATGAGGACTGCCATCCTGCTTGTTCTTGGAGAAAACAGAATTGCTTACCCGTAACAGTTGTTCTCTAAGTACAGCAGGGTGTTAGTCCTCACGAAACCCACTCGCCAACCAGTGAAGTTGGATTTCTCCTATTTTTATTTTATCATAATTCTGTGTATGAGACTGAGAAAGGACCCCCGTGTGGATGCGTGGAATAGGGCATGCTGAATATGTTCAGTTTTCCGCATTGGGCTCCATCTGATGATGTCACCCATGTGTGAGGACTAAAATCCTGCTGGCCTTGGAGAACATCTGTTACAGTTAAGCAATTCTGGTTTACTCCTGAATCTAGCCCCTTTCATCCTCATCTCATGACCCCTCATTCTAGAGCCTCCTTTCCTTTGAAAAAGGCTCACCTCCTTTGCATGGAAACCTTTGAGATATGTGAATGTCTCTATCATATCTCCCCTATCTCGCCTTTCCTCTAGGATCTACATGTTTAGATCTTTAAGTCTACCCCCCTATGCTTTAGAACAAAGACCACTGCCCATTTTAGTAGCCCCCTCTGGAGCGCCTCCATCCTGTTTATATCCTTTTGAAGGTGAAGTCTCCAGAACTGTACTCAGTATTGCACGTGAGGTCTCACCAGGGTCCTATACAGGGGCAATATCACCTCCCTATTTCTGCTGACCTTTCCTCTCCCTGTGCATCCAAGCATCTTTCTGGCTTTTACCCTCGCTTTATCCAACTGTTTGGCCACCTTAAGATCATCAAATACAATCACCCCCAGATCCTGCTCGTTCTTTGTGTTTAGAAAAATTTCACCTCCAATATTGTACTGTTCCCTTGGGTTTTTGCATCCTAACCGCATTACTCTGCATTTTTTAGCATTAGATCTTAGCTGCTAGACCTTAGACCATTCCTCGAGCTTCACTAGATCCCTCCTCATGTTTTCCACTCCTTCCTGGCTGTCCAACCTGTTACAGATTTTGGTATCATTGGTAAAAAGACAAACCTTTCCCGACAACCCTTCTGTTATGTCGCTCACAAAAGTGTTGAAAAGAACCGGTCCAAGGACCGATCCCAGAGACACAACACTAGGAATAACCGCCTCCTCAGAGAAAACTCCATTTCCCATCATCCTTTCTCGCCTCCCACTCAGCCCGTTTCTAATCAGTCAGTTAACCTAGGATCCATAGCAAGGGCGCACAATCTATTTATAAGTCTTCTGTGCCGAACCGTGTGAAAGGCCTCGCTGAAATCCAAGTGCACTACGTCTAGCGCCCTCCCTTGATCCAGCTCTTTGGTCACCCAATCAAAGAAATAGAGCAGATTCGTCCAACAAGATTTACCCCTGTGGGTGGGACGGGCTTGATGTGTTTGCCCACAAAGGGGCTGAGGTTCCTAAGAAATGTTTTGTGTTAAAACTGGAGAGCTAATTGGTTTTGGGTTTTGTTTTGGTTTTTTTTTTACTGAGTGTGGAGTTGTGCTCCTGTTATAAAATAAAAAATGCCAAGCAGGTGATAGGAGCTTCCTCTTGGCCAGAGCTTTGCGTGAATTGTAGAATTCTCTCCCACTTACCAAGAGTGCCCTGCTCCTAGGAGTGATGGATCAGGGTTACGGGGAAACACGGTCTTCTCACAGGAAGGGAAATCTTCCATGACCTTATCAGGGTGGGCTGGGAGCTATACAAATGAATCAGTATAGCACAAAACATAAGCTCTGTATAACAACAGCAGTTCTAGGGCTCTGGGGTGGAGTCCTGGAGAGGGGGGGGCCAGCCTGGCCATTTGGCTGGGGCCTACAATGTTCAAGGGGCCTACTTTTGTTGGGCAAAATGTTAAAAAAAAAAAAAAAAAAAAAGCTAACTATATCTATTTCTAACATGTGTAAATAAAAACGTCAATCGTAATTGAAGAATTTGCTAAGGAAAAAAGCTGGTAAGGCCTTCTTAAATAAATAGAAATGATTTGGGAAATGTAGAAAACGATTTCTCTTATTAAGTATCACATCGGCACCTTACACAGGGGCCTAGTTCCTGCCCTCTCCGGCCCTGGGTAGGACTGCAACCTGCCTGGAGAATTAAATTAGGAAGGGAGAAGGACCAGATGAAGCTCTTTAAAATAAAGGGGGGCCTTATTCGATCCGTCCTGTCCTTAGACGTGGGAGATGCTGCACAAGGTCTCAGGTTTCCAGCAAATAACAAGATCACTAAAACTTTCTTTTTCGATTGGGGGTAGGAGCGGGGGGAAAGGGAAGAATTTTCCTGCCTGGTTTTGGCTCGGTTTCTGCACGTTACGCCATTGGGCTGGGTTCCACTACGCTTTCTCTTTGTCTTGGCATTTTTTATTTTTTTTTATAACTTCTGTTTGCCGAACACCGTGGCACAAATGTATTTATTTTATCGATAAACCAAATGATGTTAAAGATTAGGTTTCCCCCCAGTCCCTGGAGCTGTCCGCGGGCAGACATGTGCACTGGCCACACAGACACTGACCGGCAAGCCGAGGCCCGCTGGAGCTCCCTCCCCAACGGGAAGAGGGAGGGAGAGACGTCTGAGGAGGGAAGGTGCAGGGCCCCTCACAGAACTGCTGCAGCTGTCAGGGACACTTTCCAGGAGATCGGCCTGCAGACTTTACTCCAAGGGCCTGCTTTCACCAGGGTCTTCTCCCATAGACAGGGAATGGGATGAAAGCCTTAGTGAGTCCCTCTCTCCCTCTCGCCTTAGTGAGTCCCTCTCTCCCTTAGTGAGTCCCTCTCTCCCTCTCACCTTAGTGAGTCCCTCTCTCCCTTAGTGAGTCCCTCTCTCCCTCTCGCCTTAGTGAGTCCCTCTCTCCCTTAGTGAGTCCCTCTCTCCCTCTCTCCCTTAGTGAGTCCCTCTCTCCCTCTCGCCTTAGTGAGTCCCTCTCTCCCTTAGTGAGTCCCTCTCTCCCTCTCACCTTAGTGAGTTCCTCTCTCCCTTAGTGAGTCCCTCTCGCCTTAGTGAGTCCGTCTCTCCCTTAGTGAGTCCCTCTCTCCCTCTCGCCTTAGTGAGTCCCTCTCTCCCTTAGTGAGTCCCTCTCTCCCTCTCGCCTTAGTGAGTCCCTCTCTCCCTTAGTGAGTCCCTCTCTCCCTCTCTCCCTTAGTGAGTCCCTCTCTCCCTCTCACCTTAGTGAGTCCCTCTCTCCCTTAGTGAGTCCCACTCTCCCTCTCTCCCTTAGTGAGTCCCTCTCTCCCTCTCGCCTTAGTGAGTCCCTCTCTCCCTCTCTCCCTTAGTGAGTCCCTCTCTCCCTCTCGCCTTAGTGAGTCCCTCTCTCCCTTAGTGAGTCCCTCTCTCCCTCTCTCTCTTAGTGAGTCCCTCTCTCCCTCTCACCTTAGTGAGTCCGTCTCTCCCTTAGTGAGTCCCTCTCTCCCTCTCGCCTTAGTGAGTCCCTCTCTCCCTTAGTGAGTCCCTCTCTCCCTCTCGCCTTAGTGAGTCCCTCTCTCCCTTAGTGAGTCCCTCTCTCCCTCTCTCCCTTAGTGAGTCCCTCTCTCCCTCTCACCTTAGTGAGTCCCTCTCTCCCTTAGTGAGTCCCACTCTCCCTCTCGCCTTAGTGAGTCCCTCTCTCCCTTAGTGAGTCCCTCTCGCCTTAGTGAGTCCGTCTCTCCCTTAGTGAGTCCCTCTCTCCCTCTCGCCTTAGTGAGTCCGTCTCTCCCTTAGTGAGTCCCTCTCTCCCTCTCGCCTTAGTGAGTTCCTCTCTCCCTTAGTGAGTCCCTCTCGCCTTAGTGAGTCCGTCTCTCCCTTAGTGAGTCCCTCTCTCCCTCTCGCCTTAGTGAGTCCCTCTCTCCCTTAGTGAGTACCTCTCTCCCTCTCGCCTTAGTGAGTCCCTCTCTCCCTTAGTGAGTTCCTCTCTCCCTCTCGCCTTAGTGAGTCCCTCTCTCCCTTAGTGAGTACCTCTCTCCCTCTCGCCTTAGTGAGTCCCTCTCTCCCTTAGTGAGTCCCTCTCTCCCTCTCTCCCTTAGTGAGTCCCTCTCTCCCTTAGTGAGTCCCTCTCTCTCTTAGTGAGTCCCTCTCTCCCTCTCACCTTAGTGAGTCCCTCTCTCCCTTAGTGAGTCCCTCTCTCCCTCTCTCTCTTAGTGAGTCCCTCTCTCCCTCTCGCCTTAGTGAGTCCCTCTCTCCCTTAGTGAGTCCCTCTCTCCCTCTCTCCCTTAGTGAGTCCCTCTCTCCCTCTCGCCTTAGTGAGTCCCTCTCTCCCTCTCTCCCTTAGTGAGTCCCTCTCTCCCTCTCGCCTTAGTGAGTCCCTCTCTCCCTTAGTGAGTCCCTCTCTCCCTCTCTCTCTTAGTGAGTCCCTCTCTCCCTCTCACCTTAGTGAGTTCCTCTCTCCCTTAGTGAGTCCCTCTCGCCTTAGTGAGTCCCTCTCTCCCTTAGTGAGTCCCTCTCTCCCTCTCGCCTTAGTGAGTCCCTCTCTCCCTTAGTGAGTCCCTCTCTCCCTCTCGCCTTAGTGAGTTCCTCTCTCCCTTAGTGAGTTCCTCTCGCCTTAGTGAGTCCCTCTCACCTTAGTGAGTCCCTCTCTCCCTCTCTCCCTTAGTGAGTCCCTCTCTCCCTTAGTGAGTTCCTCTCGCCTTAGTGAGTCCCTCTCTCCCTTAGTGAGTCCCTCTCTCCCTCTCTCCCTTAGTGAGTCCCTCTCTCCCTTAGTGAGTACCTCTCTCCCTCTCTCCCTTAGTGAGTACCTCTCTCCCTCTCGCCTTAGTGAGTCCCTCTCTCCCTTAGTGAGTCCCTCTCTCCCTCTCGCCTTAGTGAGTCCCTCTCTCCCTTAGTGAGTCCCTCTCTCCCTCTCGCCTTAGTGAGTCCCTCTCTCCCTTAGTGAGTCCCTCTCTCCCTCTCGCCTTAGTGAGTCCCTCTCTCCCTTTGTGAGTCCCTCTCTCCCTCTCGCCTTAGTGAGTCCCTCTCTCCCTTAGTGAGTCCCTCTCTCCCTCTCGCCTTAGTGAGTCCCTCTCTCCCTTAGTGAGTCCCTCTCTCCCTCTCGCCTTAGTGAGTCCCTCTCTCCCTTAGTGAGTCCCTCTCTCCCTCTCGCCTTAGTGAGTCCCTCTCTCCCATCCCTTCTTCTGGCCTTCTCTCAGAGGCAGGAAACTTTGCTGGCACGATGATTCATTCCTACACGTGTTTCCTCCTCTCTTCCGCAGCCTCTGCTTCGTTCCCGTTAAAATCTCCTTTCAGACCCCTAGACCTTTGCAATTAATTGGAAGGCCCTGCCTGTTGACACTTGTTTTCTCCAGTGGAGCAACAAGCAGGAGCACAGCTCAGCTCTCCCTCCTTTGGCTTCTGGGTGATACGACCCCGGTAATTAAAAGTGGCACTTTTGCCTGTGACTTCGTGAGACGTGAACGTGCTGCGTCCTACTCCTGTTCGCACAATTGTCACACATATTCCTTCAGTTTTGACAGCCGCGTTCTCTGTCCCTGGCAAAAATTAGCAAGTAACATTAACATCTAAGAAACGACAATTAGTGTGTGAATTAGGAGGGATACACAACGTGTTAATTATTCAGGGGCCCAGGCATAATGCAATTAAAATTAGCATCTCTATAAGAAGGCTGCATTAGACTGCGGGAGGACTTAATGAGGTCGAAAACATTCATTACCAAATCACAGACATTCATTCAGACTTTTCTCCTTGGGTATTTTCACATGCTTTCTTTTTTCTCTGGACAGGAACTGGAATCTCACTTGCAAAGTGTGTGAGAGTGTCAGAACATAAGCTAGAAGTTCACAGATCATCTTCCCAGGACCCAGGTGAAAACATGGACCTTGCCACTATCTGTCCTGGGCAAGAAACTAGCCTCAGTGTCCTGGATCCTTCCCAGGGAGCCTGCCTTAGCTCCCCTCTCGGGCCGGCAAACCCGCATCGCCATGCTCTCTTATCGCCACCCAGTCCCTACCCCATCATCACCAGCTGGCCTGATGGACTGGAGTAGGAGGCAGAGCTGACCCCCCACCCAATCTCAGCATCACAGGCTTGACAGACTGCAGGAACCCCAGCTCCAGCTGGATAAGCCAAAAGAGGAGACCTGCTGCATGCACCAAGGATTATTGCCTTTGAGGAAATGTGTTGAGCAGGGCCCATGCATGGGACGTGCTGGACTATTTTACGGTGCTTACCTCCCGTGTTCCCATTTGCTTTTAACTCTGTGTGTGAGCTCGCCTGCCACTAGCATCTGTGGCGGGTTCCTGATAACCAGTGTCCAAGCAGGCAGCATCTCCGCCATGTGCATTTGGATGGGAAGGAACCAACGGGGTAACAGTTTGGTGTGAAGACATCACCGTATGTCAGAGAAAGAGCTGGAGAGAAAGTTTTTCCCCTTCCCTCGCATGCCTGTTCCCCCATACCCACACTCGAACCAGATTCCCAAACCAAAAGCTGCACAAGAAAGAGCTCCCTACCATCCATTAGTGTGGGGCAACCAGATGGCTGCACGTCGGCAAGGAAAAAGCCACCTGCGGCCTGGTTTGACTCCCGGTGCATGCGTGTGTAGTCTTTTGTCGGAAAATCACCACCGCGTCTCCGTGCATTGGAGTGGGCCAGAACCAGGGCACGTCAAGCCCAATGCTGGGGCTCAACCAAGAAGCTTGGCTGCGGACTGGTGCGCTCAGAGCATCATTTCTAAACCTCACAGCTAGGCCTGCGCCAGAATATTCAAAGGAAACTCCCCGGGCGGCGCTGTGGGTTCTTCCGACCTGTTACCTGCTGGCTCTGCCCTCTCCACCTGCCGTTTGCGGCATGGCTGCTTCACCCGCGGGGGATTTTTGCAGGTTGCCCAGGTAAAAATCATTTGAATGGAAAGGGGCACACCTGTACAAGTTAGGAAAGAAATCATGCGAAACCCAAGTGGCACCGGAAGCGCAATCTTCCCTTCAGCCGTTGGAAGCGCCCCCTGGGCTTTTGATTATTTCCCCCCGAAACGCTGAAGGCAGACACGAGCCCAAGCAGCAGAGATTGGAGCTCCAGTCTGGGGGTCCGGGCTGGGGGGCTGCTGGCAGCTGTTCCTTTCAGAAGGGATTCATCAGACGAGCGGCGGCAGCTGCTGCCTGCCCCACTTCCAGCAAAGTGATAATTAATGAATCTTCACAAATGTTCGCAGGAGAAGAGCGAGCCAGTAATAGAACGGGCTGCCGCTGGATGAGGAGGGCGGCTCACAGGAGCAGCAGCAGCAGGTCTCTCTCTCTCTCTCTCATATTTCTTTTTAAAATCTGTATTTATAGATGCACCCGGCCTCGGTCAGCACACGTCCAAACCCCTAAATGAAATAAATCACTGTATGTATGCGATGGACACAGAGTCCCGGCTGGGGAGAACTTTCAGTGCTGGGCTTTCACCCTCCCTCACTTGGCCTATTCCCCAATACCCACGCTCGAATCACGTTCCCAAACCAAACCAACGCACTCAGACACACAGCAATGCCAAGCAGAGGCTTTGGCAGCGAGTCCCATAATTCATGATATACTTTTTAAAACTTTTACACTCCAGAGTAAGGTTAATTTTTCATATATCATGTATTGTTTCAGCAACAGTTGCAACATAAGAACATAAGAACAGGCCATACTGGGTCAGACCAAGGGTCCATCAAGCCCAGCATCCTGTTTCCAACAGAGGCCAATCCAGGCCACAAGAACCTGGCAGGTACCCAAACATTAGACAGATCACAAGCTGCCATTGCTTATTAATTACCATAATAGCAGTTTATGGATTGAGCCTCCAGGAACTTATCCAAACCTTTTTTAAACCCAGTAACACTAACTGCTGTAACCACATCCTCTGGCAATGAATTCCAGAGTTTAACCATGCGCTGACAGGCTGATACAGAACAGTGTGCTCAGCCGAGCGCACCTTTAAGCCCCCTTAATAATAGCGTGTTTAAAACGCGCGGCCAACCACCCCGAAACTAATAGTGCTCCTCACATGCAAATGCATGTTGACGAGCCTATTAGTTATTACCCCGGAATACTGAAAGTAAAATGTGCGGCCAGGACGCACATTTTACTCTCAGAAATGAATGTCTGCCCTTAAGCATAGAAAGCACAGGGAAAAAGTGTACAGAAAAGCAGAAAAAACAGCTTTTCTGTACACCCTCTGAATTAATGTCATAGCGATATTAAGTCGGGGGCCCCAAAAATAAAAACAAATTTTAAAAAATCTGCCCATTGGTTGGCGAGTTCGAAAACGAACTCTCAATTTGCCGGCGTCCGTTTTCCGAACCCGTGGCTGTCAGCGAGTTTGAAAACCAACGCTGGTAAAATAAAGCGTCAGTTGTTGGACCCACTGACAGCCGCCGCCTCCTTATTAGCGCGGGCTCTAATTTAAATACAAAATTGCGCGCCCAGGAGAGGTGCCCGGGTGCGCGTCAGGAGAGCTGGCGCTCGCCTTGGAGTGCCAGCTCTCCCGCACATTTTAATGCATTGGCCTGTGAATGAAAAATAATTTTTTTACAATTTGTTTTAAATGAGCTACTTGCTAACTTCATGGAGTGTCCCCTGGTCCTGAGAGAGTAAATAACTGATTTACATTAACTTATTCAAGTCCTTTCATGATTTTGTAGACCTCTATCATATCCCCCCTCAGCCGTCTCTTCTCCAAGCTGAAAAGTCCTAACCTCTTCAGCCTTTCCTCATAGGGGAGCTGTTCCATCCCCTTTATCATTTTGGTAGCCCTTCTCTGTACCTTCTCCATTGCAATTATATCTTTTTTGAGATGCGGCGACCAGAATTGTACACAGTATTCAAGATGCGGTCTCACCATGGAGCGATACAGAGGCATTATGACATTTTCCTTTCTATTAACCATTCCCTTCCTAATAATTCCCAACATTCTGTTTGCTTTTTTTATGCAGCAGGGGACCCTGATGCTTGCTAGTGCACGTAAATATGTGCATATTTCAAGGTAACTTCCTGGCTACAGCGGATGCCCAATTTTCCAGCTTCACAAGGTCTTCCTGCAATTTATCACAATCTGCTTGTGATTTAACTACTCTGAATAATTTTGTATCATCTGCAAATTTGATTACCTCACTCGTCGTATTCCTTTCCAGATCATTTATATATATATTGAAAAGCACCGGTCCAAGTACAGATCCCTGAGGCACTCCACTGTTTACCCTTTTCCACTGAGAAAATTGACCATTTAATCCTACTCTCTGTTTCCTGTCTTTTAACCAGTTTGTAATCCACGAAAGGACGTCACCTCCTATCCCATGACTTTTTAGTTTTCCTAGAAGCCTTGAGCACTTATTTAATGTGGTGCTTGTTGGCTGAAACGGATTCATGCAGCTGAAGGAGTACAAGAGTCAATTGTGAGAGAAATTTGAAGAGTTGGCCAGTGACGTCAGACGCAGACGCTTACTGATAGATCAAAAAATAGCAGCAGGTCTAACAAATTAGAGAGTGAGTTAAAAAAATGTCTGTCTAAACTAGATATAATCTGTGGGTGTAAGGCAATGACATCAAGACAGAAAGAAGTCTCAGCTCAAAAATGGAGCTATCCAAACAGTTTAAGAGAAAAACCGAATGCCGTGTTGATGCTTGATGTTATTCCAAGATATAGACAATAAAGCTGTAAAGTACAATTAGAAAAAGCAAATGATCGCCACTTCATGAATTTGTCATATTTAAAAGCAATATTAAAAAAGTATTTTTATAAAAAACACTGCAAGATTCCCCTCTGTCCTGAGATCCCCTGACGACAAAGCTGGGAGGAAGGTGACGTGTAATGTAATGGGATGACTGGATTTCTTCCACTTGGGGTCAGAGAGGAAGTCCTTGAGGTACCCTCTATAACGTTTGCTCGATTGGATATTACCAGAGAGAGCGAGCCTTCTTTGTGGCGCGCCCAATTTATTGGAATTCGCTCCCCGTCTCTGTTCGGATGTGTAACGTGGGGCCAGCCAGGGGGCCCTCCCGCTACCAGCTGCGCTTACACGGACCTTTGCGGCAGGATACTGCCACCCATCTCTCCTGCAGTGTCTCCTTAGGCGACACACAGGCACCTTCTTGTCCCTTTTATTGGCGGGAAACAGGCTTCGATGCCGGACGATGACATCACAGGCAGAGGACCATTGAAACCGGCTGTTCTAGCCCTCTGGCATCTTTGCAACGGGTCTCTCCTGCATTCTGGCAGCCTGTGTTGCTTTTCTCCGCTCCAGCATTCCGGTGGTTCTGCCCTCCCCTGCCTCCTCATGTCCAGCATCTCTCCCTGTTTATGTGGCGTCCTCCCTGTCGTCCTGCTCCCTGCCTCAGGGTCGTTCTTTGTGTTATCTTGGCCTTCTGGTTCCCAGACGACAGATCGGACCTTGATTCTTCTTACTCTCAGCCTGCCCTGACCCTGGACTGGATCTTGACCTCCTTTCTCATTCCAAGTCCTGTCAGCTTCCAGGACCCGTGGGCTCAACCCAAGGGGGAGATGTTGGCCAGGCAGAAAGCCAAGATAGCCTGCGAGTCAGCTGCCACCTGTTAAGACCTATCTTGTGATTGCTGAAGATAGACTGTGCCAACTTATCAGTGGTCCAAGGGCTCGGTGTGATAGGATGCTACCGTGTGAATAATCTTTTAAAAAAAGATTTGAAGAGCTTTCTTCTTAAGGAAGCTTTGCTTTCTTCATAAATTAGTTATGGCCCTCAGTTTGTCAATTGCTTCTGATGTTAATTGATGTGCTCCTCGGAAGGTGAAGAAGATATTATTGAATAATCTTCAGATGGCATTGAATCTTTTATTTTCTATGATTATTTTGCTTTGCTGCTATTTTGCTCTTTGTTTTTAAATTATGTATGTACAATTGTCATTATCCCCTTCAAAACCTGTGATGTAGTGGTCTACAAATTTTGAAGAAAACTAAACTAAACTAAAAACTACACACCTAATCTCACCATCTGCCGTCAGTTTTTGAGGTTACTTGAGCCACTCACAGCGGCAATGATATGCTTGTGTAAAAGCCCACTCTATACAGGGCAGAGGATACCCTCATGATAAGAACCAAGTGTTACAAGCAATAACATTTTGTGTTATCACTACTACTACTACTACTAGTACTACTACTACTACTAGTAGTGCTATTAGTACTAGTACTGTTTATCAGTTCTAAAGCAGTACCAAATATACACAGAGTTGTAGAGATACACAGCAAAGACAGTCCCTGCTCTACGGCTATTACCCATTGAGCTCCATAAATGTCAGTCTTGTTTCTCCATGGCTGCTCTAACCCATATTAACTGAGAAGAATAGCGTTCTTTAATTGTGTATACCTTGAAGGCTCCATCTCAGAGTCTTTACAAAAATACAGGTTATCCTGGCTCCAGGTTTTTTTTATGTTAGTTATACATAATACATTGGCCTACTGCTGTAGTACCAAGGGAAAAATCTTGGAATAAAAGAATAGCTAGATTATGCCAAAACATTTTAGCAACAAATAGAAAAATGTTAGTTTTCCCACTAATAGCTAATAGGTATACTACTTAATCCATATTGATTTCCGATAAAACCATCTTTACACAGGTAGAAGATACTCCGCTGTTTCTCTCTTTACCAGTCTACAAACATGTCTGCCAGAGATCTAGTCAACTGGGGCATGTAGAGTTTGAACACTGTAGAATATACATCCCTGGCATAGAAGCAAAGGAGGTATCTTGCTCTAGATACAGTTGCATAGCTTCCGTTTCACTTCAAAAACATCAAAAGCAAAGAAAGATAGCCTCAAATAATTTCATACTATGGACAAGAATCCAGTCACCTATCAGGATCGCAGCCAGGGCCTTGATCATTTTGCAAAGTGAATTTGCATACTGTGCATGCTCTTTATCATAGCAGCATGTGAGCCGTTCCTGCTTCCTGGGAGTCTTTGTGCATTTCTGTACAGTCACTTTCTCACTGTAACTCAACGTGGCAACTGCATCAGCGCTCGGGTATCGCCAGCTGCACTTCGAGCTTATATAGCAGAGTCATTAATTTGATTATGCAGTCACTTAGTTGCTCTAATAGCCAGGGTCATCATCTTTTCACATAGGGATGGAGATCGTCAAGCACTTAAAATATGAATAGCCGCACTCTCTCTTCCCCCAGAATAACATACAAAAAGCAATTGCTTTCCCATAAGCTCAGTGTATCTTCACACTATCTCTTCTTCCATGCAGGTCATACCCACGTGCAGGCTGAGGTTGTGTTTCTGTATAGCCTCCAGCATATAAACCAGGTCATGTCCATGTTATTGTTATATGTAAATAAATCCTTGCTTGAGTGTGGTTTATCACTACAGAGGGCCCCCAACCTGACAGCAGTAGCCTTGGGCTTCAAGGATGGACAGAGGCCACTGCAACACTGGTAATGAAGAGATATGGATAGAGAGCTACTACTCAGCATCATTGCAAACTTTTCTTTTCACAAACCTAAATGAGAATAATTACAAAAACAAACTCCACTATGGGGGATGGAACGTGCTTATTCGAAAGAAGGCCTCCCAAGTTGGAATAAATGATGGTGCGTATACCTTCAGAGAAGATGCCACACACCTCTATTATGACTGTATTTTGGGAACCTTAATTCTTATTGCCAATGACTTGGATTTTGTTTTAATTACCTGCCTTTCTAAACCCAAGCAAGTTACATTCAGGCCCTGCAGGTATTTCCCTGTCCCCAGAGGGCTCACAATCTAAGTCTGTACCTGAGGCAATGGAGGGAGAAGTCACTTGCCCAAGGTCACAAGGAGCGACAGTGGGATTTAAATCCTGCAGCTCTAAACACTAGGCTACTCCTCCTCTCGCTGCGTCTCTGTTCCACTATGAGAAAATGGTGGTGAATACAGAAGCAAACTCTTGTTAAAAAAAACCAACCCCAAAACAACCCTGAAAACATTTGAAATATCTTTTATGACAGTTTTCTAGCAGGAAGTCCTTCACAGATTTGGCTGTGAACAAAATCCTACCAAACCCAGGTCTTCATGTTGTGCCAGGGAAAAAAAAAATTGCTTTCTTCTCTCATTACGTTGGTCCATGACATGTGGAGCAATTTTGAAGAAACTGAAGAAGAGGCAAAGAAAATGAGCCATCAAGTGGAAACCACATATTCAGGAGAAAGACCACAAGCACGGAGACACAAATCAATTTTTCCAGATGGAAAAAGTGACAGCCGGCTAACCGGCAGAGAAAGGTTGCAACTGGAGGCGCGCTCCTCTGCTTACATAGAAGTTGTGAATCTAGTGGGTTTCCCGGCAAGACTGGACCATTTTTCCCAAAATTCTGGTTCCCCAGAAAGGGGTTTGGAAGCTTTCACGAGACCTCACCAGCAAGATCTTCAAATGTGTCCTTCCTCTGAACGTAAAGGTTTCAGTCATTCTTCAGATCCGTGATGACTGCACGTCATATTCTGAAGACAATTTACAGGACAGGACTGGCTGAAGCTTTCCCGAAGGTTGCCACAGCTTTCTGCCTTTCTCTAACTCTGCCCTCGTCAAACTGTGACATTCTCCAAATTATCCTTCATGAAAAGTAAATTATGGCCACCAGTGCTGCGGTCAGGATTTGGCATGGTTATCTCTTCTCGCTATAGAATGGAATTTCCCGAGAGAAATTACTTTTGATAATCTCAAATATGAATTCGCTGCCAAGAAAAGAAATAAAAAAAAAAAAAAAACCCAACCCCACGATAACTGATACAATAACCTGCAAAGTGTGGGGGTACTTTTCACCTGCAGACTTTGTGTAAATTTTCCCTTGGAAAATTCTCCCAGAAAAGCTACCCACATTCATTTGCACCCGCAGATCTGTGCACGTAGCTGCTCCCAGAAAAACTATGAGGATTTTTTTTTTTTTAAATTTATTTATTTAGAGCTTTTATATACCGACATTCAAATGAATATCACATCGGTTTACATATGACAGGGGTAACAACTTAACAGATGGAAAGGAAAATGATAGTTACATCTAACAGGGGATTCGTAAGGAACGGGGTAGAGAGAAGAAAGGTCAGAGGGACCTAGAGAGAGGAAGGTGGATAGATTAATCTTAATTATATTACATTATATTACATTAACAGTATAATGCGGTATAATTGCAGTATATTGTATTACATTAACCGTAAGTATATTACATTATATTACATTACATTACAATCTCTAATACAAGGCTAAGTGGTCAGGGGTATGATAAGATTAAGTAAATGCTTGTTTGAACAGCCAAGTTTTCAACTTTTTTTTGAAGGTTGTTGTGCAATGTTCTAGGCGTAGGTCGGGTGGCATCGAGCTCCATAGAGATGGTCCTGCTATGGAAAGGGCTCTTTCTCGGGTGGAGGCGAGCTGAGTGAGTTTGTGCGAAGGGGTTGACATGGTTCCTAAGTAGGCGGATCTGGTTGGTCTGTTGGGGGAGTGATATTGGAGTGAACCGTTGAGCCAATGCATCTCTTTATTGTGTAGGGTTTTGTGGATAATTGTTAGGCGTTTATGAAGGATTCTGGCTGGGATTGGTAGCCAGAGGAGATCTCTGAGAATTGGGGTTATGTGGTCCGATCTGCGTGAGTTGGTGAGGATTCTAGCTGCTGCATTTTGTAGCATCTGCAGCAAAAGAGGATACCTTTGGATGTCAAAAAGCCCGAGCCATGAGTGCTTACCCTTTCCTAACCCCAGGCCTGGATTTAGGCAGAAGGAGCCCGCTCCTGCCATCCACTTCCAAGGGGCACTTTGGGGGGTGATAGGGAAGGAGGGACTCCCATCCACCCACTTTTTAAACCTGCCTCTGGGCAAAAAACTCTTCAAACCGGCCCTACCTAACCCCACATCCTCATCTGGGTACGGGTACATTCACGTGGAAGTTTTACCCTCTCTCTGCAGGTGGGGGGTAATCTGCAAACGGGTGCAACATCTGTGGGTACAGGCTATACATTGATTTTGTAAAGTTAGCCCGGGAAAGACAGCCACACACACATTTACCCCTGCCAATGTCTGCACAGGGACATTTTAAAATCGAAAAGTCAACCCCAAAATGCCTCTTTCATGTGCGTATCGGGAGGGCATTTCCAAATAGGTAATGCACTGGTTAAATGCCCCTCTCTCTGTACAGAATTCTCCTTTCACTTTGTATTGTTGATGAAACATGAAAAGAGGATCCCGTGTGCAGAAGGAGTGCCGCGCGCTGCAGTGAATCTAACCCTGCTGCCTCACTCCATGGGTTTTGATATTGAGGGGAAAAGTGATATTGAGAGAAGGATGGGGGTGGGAGAACCCCAAATGGATATTCAACCCCTGGGCCTCTCAGAGTCTCTAAGACTTGAAACAGCAAAATAAAACGTTATGGGTATGACAGACACAAAGCCATCCCCATATAGTGCTGGATTTATAGCGACTTATGCAGGGATTGTCACAGTCAAGAATGGGAAGAAAATCTCCTTTAATCAGACGGACAAGGCACAAACTCATCTCTGCGCTCTCTTTCTTTCTCCTTAAAGTTGTGGGAAACTGTACAAAAAGCTTTGTTATGGTAATTGGGTGTGGCACGGTGTGTTCCCCTCCTACTAGCCATTAGCTTTGGCAAAACATCGGGGAAAGATGAAGAGTTTTCTTCCCTTTGTAGGAGAGATCTCTGCGTCCTCTCAGTGCTGCCAGCAAGCAGACTGTATCAGAATAAATCAGAACACGCGGCGGGCTAGAGCTGGCCCAGCTTTTTGGTTGCCTTCTCCTGTTGCTCCCGACTGATACACTCGGTTTATGTTTTTCCTTCTTCTCTTCAGATCCCTCTGCATCCCATATCCAGCAGGTCCTTCGCAGTTCATGATTCTGCCTTGTTTCAGGCAGTCCTAAGATCCTAATCTGCTTGCTTCTCAGTCTGTTTTCTAGGTCTTTCCTGTTTCTTTTTATGTGGCATATTCTCTCTTTCCAGGGTTGCAACTTTCCTTCTGACACTTCTTCTTGAGCAGAGACTCGGTTTTCCATTTTAGTCAGTAATGTTGCGTTGGCCTCCATTTTCTCTTATACTTCATCCAGAGAAAATTGTAGCTTGGAGCGTTTATCTTGTACTGCAATACCGCTCAGTTACAAAACCTGCAGTCCTCTGAGGATGAACTTAAAGAACAATTTGAAAGCTACAATGCAACTGCCACGGAGCTAGGTGAGAGAGTGACGTTACATGAAGTGCATCTTGATAATGTTGATTCTTCACTGGGAGCCTTGCAGGCCAAAAAAACAAAGCCTTGGAGGAAAACTCATTGAGCTAGAAAACCGGAGTAGACGTAACAATATACACATTGTTGGCGTCCTGGAAGAGCTAGCGCAAGATAAAACTACTGGAATTCTGTGAACCTTGGTTACGGAGAGAGCTGGGAGGATGGTTCAGAAGGAAGACCGATCCTTGTTGGAAGAGCACACCGTACTGGACATGTTGGTCAGGGTGATAATCAACCAAATAAATAATCAATAAATTCCTTAACTACACAGACAAAATGAGAATTGTAACAGCATAAAGGAAAATGAAAGAGCTTAAATACGAAGACAACAAATTCTTATTCTCAGATTACTCTGCAAAGGGGATGGCCGCAAAGAGACAACTCACCCCATATTGTATGCAGCTCTGCAGCAAAGGTAGTACATTTTTGCTCCAATTCCCCACCAGGCTTCGAATTTATCATAAGGGTGAAGCTAGAATAATGAGGCTAAGGCATTTATGGCCTCGATATGAGGCTTGTGGATTGCAAAGCTTATGGCCGTATAGTGAAGAAATGTATTGTGCAATGTCTTTTTTTTCTCTGATTTTTTAAATCACAGTACTGATGCAATGGCAGCTGTCCTGTATCAGCATGCTATTCATTCGATGCAACTCGTCTTTTTTTTTTTCCAAATGCTCAAGTTCTGTTTTTTTGAGAGTTACATGTTGTATTAAATTTGTTGAGATTATCAGACATTGAGAAGAATAGTCAGCGAGCATGGCAGCCAGTGAACTAACTGGCTGAACTAACTGCTCAACACAATGATTCAATCAGATATTTTGCCCCAGACTTTGGCATTTCAGCGATAATGATCATTGTTCCAGATTCTGGATGGTGTCAGAGGCAATGCATCTATGAAACCTTTTCTTACCAACTTACTTTCACTGTGTTGCGCCCGTTGGTCGCAGACGGCTGCGACCTTTGTTGCTCACCTCTCTTTTCCCTGCTACAGCGATTCTCAAGGCCGTGGCGGCCTCAGCCTGCAAACGCCGCCTTCCTTGGCATCCCCCGGGACGGCGTGGGCGATCCCGTCCACCATCTTGAGTCGGGGATTACTTAGGGTACGTGTGCGCCAGGCCCTTTCTTATTGATGTTATGGCGTGAACCTAGGGGGCGTCCCCTCCGCATGACGTCACCTGCCAGTAGTACTTAACCCAGCCAGCCTATGCTTCCTACGAGTTAGCAAGGACTTCCTTCCTGCTTGTTCCACTCCATTCGGAGACGCTTTGCTTCACTATGTGAACTTCTTCCTGGACTTAGAACGCCTTAGGTATCCGCTCCTCAGGGGCCTTGTTACGTTCTGGCTATCCGCTCCTCGGAGGGCCTTTCTGCCTGGAGATTCCTGTCATTCTATCCAGGACACTGCTAGTTCAGTTTGTGAGTACTACTATCATCTATTTCGCTCTGCTGACCTTCTGCATCTCTCTGAACTATCACACACTGATCCTCGGCATACCCCGCGCTGCAGGGGTATGCCGAGGAGTTTCACCTAACTCATCCAAGGAAGCCGAAACCCTTTTGATACAGTCCCACACAGGAGGCTTGTGAATAAAATGAGAAGTTTGGGAGTGAGCACCAAGGTGGTGACGTGGATTACGAGTTGGTTGATTGATAAAAGACAGAGTGTAATGGTAAATGGAACCTACTCTGAAGAGAAAACTGTGTTAAGTCGAGTGCCACAGGGTTCACTTTTGGAACCAGTTCTGTTCAATATCTTTGAGAGCAATATTGCGGAAGGGATAGAAAGTAAAATTTGCCTATTTGCGGATGATGCTAAGATCTGCAATAGAGTGGACATACCTGAAGGAGAAGAGAAAATGAAAAGGGATTTAAGAAAGCTGGAAGAGTGGTTGAAGATTTGGCAGCTGGGATTCAGTGCCAAGAAGTGCAGAGTCCTGCATCTGGGGTGCGGTAATCCAAAAGAGCTGTATGTGATGGGGGATGAAAAACTGATATGCACGGACCAAGAGAGGGACCTTGGGGTAATAGTGTCTGGAGATCTGAAGATGGCGAAGCAATGAGACAAGGCGATAGCTAAAGCCAGAAGAATGCTGGGCTGCATAGAGAGAGGAAGAACCAGTAAGAAAAAGGAAGTGATAATCCCCTTGTAGAGGTACTTGGTGAGGCCTTACTTGGAGTACTGTGTTCAATTCTGGAGTCCATATCTCAGGAGGGACAAAGAAAGAATGGAGGTGGTCCAGAGAAGAACGACCAAAATGGTGTGGGGTCTGCATGAGAAGACCTATGAGGAGAGGTTGAAGGATCTCAATATGTACACCCTGGAAGAGAGGAGGTGCAGGGGAGATATGACACAGACCAGATATCTGAAAGGTTTTTGAATGCACATTTGATGAACCTTTTCCATTGGAAAGAAATCAGTAGAACTAGTGTAACGCCCCCTCAAGTATTATGCTGCCAAGGGAGAGGGGCTGCACAAGAAGAATAACCCCCACCTGCACCCATGGGTATGAGTGTCAGAGTGGGGGGTTGTGGGTTATGTTAGCGCCTCTGGGATAGATAATCCAAATGCTCCAGTCCTCTTTTGTGGGTCCCTGTGGTTCCCACCCCACCCCTGGGAACAAGGTACGGTGCAGAAAATTACCACTCTACTGTAAACATTCAATTCTTTTACTATTAACAGGTAAGTAGAACGATGCATACAGCGATGATACAGCAAAGGAAAGGAAAATAATTATTACTAGCACAAGACAATAAGCATACCAGTCACAAAATAGTCCAATATTACTTGCTATTAAATCTAGCAACCTGCAGAGTCAGCCATGACAATGATCAACTTGAATTATCCATAGCAGTCTGTTGATTTGCCTGCTAAGACTGCACTCTGGAAAACTTTGTTTACCCAAAACTCCAAGGGTAATTCTCACACCAGTGTATCAGAATGTGTTCTACTGTTCCTCTCATAGTCCCCAGTCCAAGAAGTGTATATACCCCTTTAAAGCATAATCAGTGACGGCTGTATTCGTTGAAACGTAGTGGCACTCTCTGGGGAAGCTCCAGTCTTAGGGAGGCTCCAAAGAAGGGGAAACACTCCGGTAGTTGAAGCTCCTGGACTCTCCTTCTGCTGTGTACTCTGTCTCCTGGTAGCTGTGGTCGAAGTGGGGGGATCCTCTCCCAAGCACAGCTCTCTGATCTCTCTTTCCAACTGCTCTCTCCAACACTGATATCTCTCCTCTCTGTTATCTAGTTCCCTTAAGGTTTAGCTCAGCTTGGTAGCTAGGCTCATTACCCCAAAAACGCAGCACTGATTCCTCTGCCTTAGGCTTTGTTGTTGTTTTTTTTCTTTTCTCTTTTCTGATTGGTCTGAAGTTCTCATCCTCTCTCCGGGTAACGAGCTGGCTCCCCATTGACTCATGATAGTCACTGAACTTCCTGTGCCTGGTGAAATCAGATAACATCTGGTTTCTGCAACAGCACAAGTCTCATGCTGGATTTAAACTGAAACAGTTGTCACCAGTCCAGTTTTTTTTGGTTTGCACTATACATCCTTGTGCCAGGTAAGGTCAGGAGGGTAGGGACCCAAATCAGACAGTCCGGCCACACTAGGGGGTCATGAAATGAATCTAGGGAGGACGATTCAGAACCAATGTCTGGAAATATTTCTTCATGGAGAGAGTCGTGGATGCCTGGAAGGCCCTTCCAGAGGAGGTGGTGAAAACAAAAACTGTGAAAGAATTCAAAGGGACCTGGGATAAACCCTGGGAATCCCTAAAGGCTGGAGGATGGGAATGAAGGAAAGAATGCATGGGGGTAATTTGCTGGTGACCCTTAACCAATAAGCTTCCATACTCTTGATGCAACTCCATCATGGCTCTCTGCTTCAGTGTCAGAGGGAAAAGGGGAATTGGATTTGAACAGCATCCAACGAGGGCCCCAATCTTTGCGGTCTGAGGAAAAAAGCAAGGGGGTAACTTGCTGATGGGGCTGTTACTACCCTTAACCAACCTGCCTGATACTTTGGATGCAACGCCAACATTGCTCTCTGCTTCAGTGGCAAGAAGTAATGGGGAATTGGACTCAGACGGCAACAAACAAGGGCCCTGACTTTTACGGTCTGGGAAACTGATAACCATGGGGGTAACTCCACGACGCAGAAGATACTGCCATAAGCTCGCTGGGCAGGCTGGATGGACCATTTGGTCTTTTTCTGCCGTCATTTCTATGTTTCTGTATAAAGACAAACTTAACATTTAAAATTGTTCTTTTAAAATCTTTAGCTGTTAACACCTTACAGTCAACCTCTGAAATGACTCTTTTTGATTTTCTTTTATCAATTGCTATTAAGTTAATTTTTAATTATCGGAAAAATAATGGGGACTTGGACTTTAATCACTGGTGGAATACAGTTTGTACATTTTTTAAATGCAAATTAATAGCAACAGAATGTAAAGGTAATTTGATTATAATTTACAAGATATGGGATCCATTTATTTATTTAAAAGCATTTATATCCCACTGATCTGCAAAATTCAGCAGGTTACAACGTAACATACATACTAGAACACAGGAAGTAAAAGAAATACAATAAAATGGCAATTCTACAGTAATTAAAATGCAAACATACATTGAAAGATCACCTGAGAGAGCTAAGTAACTCTTGAGATCCTTGACATGCTAGACCTGCACTATCACTATTAAATGCAGTGGAAAATAAGTAGCCTTTAAGAATTTTTCTAAAACGCAGGTAATCATGTTCCTGTTTTAAACATTCAGGAAGCTGATTCCAGAGCATGGGACTGGTTCTGCGATTCCTTCAATCTGATTGATTTCTGAGTTGGTTTACTTAGCAGCTGTTTGGAAGCATATCTTAATGGGCAGGCCGGTTGATGAGTAGCCAAGGCTGGGAAATTTTGAGGTAGAAGCCCTTTAACGGACTTAACCACAAGCGTGATAATCTTAAATTTCACACGCCAACAGAATGGAAGCCAGTGGAGAGTCATCGGTGCAGGAGAAATATGGGAGCGGAAAGGAAGACCGGTAATTGTTGCACTTGGGGGTGGACCCTTGTCCTGGGGCAAGGATGGAATGGCTCCTGAAAAGGGAACAGGAGGTAACTGGCCCCGGGGGGCGGAGCACTGGAGGAGACAGAGGCTAGGTAGAGCTTCACCACTGGAAGCCCGTGGTCCCCCCGGGAGGAGCCCGTAGGGACCCGGGCCGCTTGGACTTAGGTGGGCCTCGCAGGGTCTCCTGGGAGTATGGAAGTCCGGCGTGCCCACAGACACAGAAGAAGCGGGGTCGGGTTCGAGCTGGAGCAGGGAGAACTAGAATAGAGTTGGTGATGACAAGGCGAGGAACAGAGCCAGAATCTGGAGACGAGGTCAGGCAGGTGAAAGGTCAATGTCCATAGCTCAGTCTGAGGAGTGGTCAACGAGGCAAGGGTCAGATTCCGGAGGTCAGATGAAGTCAGAGGCAAACAGATGTCTTGAGGCAGGCGGCAGACAGGCGAGCGGGTCTGGAGCAAGCTAAGGTCTTGAGGCAGGCGGCAGACAAACAGGCAAGTCAGGAACTAGCTGAGGTCGTAGGCAGGCAGGTCAGGAGCAAGCCGAGGTCAGTACCAGAACTTCAGTCTGAGGGTACTACCTGGGTTGACAGACAGTCGAACACAGGAACAGGCAGGACTCAGGAACGTGGATGCAGGAACAAGTCAGGAACGGAACTGGAACAGAAGGATCCTGGAACGAGACTAGGAACAAGCAGGAACAAGCACAGAGACAATCTAACATACAAGCCGATCCGATTGCCAAGGCAAGGAAGTAGAGACAGGAACTTCCTTATATTGTTAGATCAATCAGGGCGTGCCGCGGAACCAAGACCCGCCCTCGGCCCCTTCAAGTGTCCAGGCGGTCCACTCGTACATGTATGGGCGTGGCTAACATGGCAGGAGATGCCAAACCTCGGCATGAGGCCTGGCGCGCAATGGAAGGCCCGGCGACCACCGCTGCGGGACGCCGGAGCCTAGCTGGGCTAGCAACTACCACAAGGGAGTTCATCCCGGGACCTGCTGAGGAACTATGTAGGTGAGCGGTCCCGTGCGAGGGACGGCTGCGGGCGTAGCGCGTAACAGAAATCAGGTGTCCTGCAGAGTTTTGTATTAATTGTAATTACAATAGTCAAAAGGTGATAAAATGAGAGCCTGGGTCACTATCTGGAAATCTATTACATTTAAGGACAGAACGAAGAAGCCGAAGCTTGAAGAAGGAGGAGTTTAGTACTAAACATTGAATCTGTGGGCGAAAACACAGAGAAGATTCAGTCTGTATACTCGTGCACGGGATTTTATAGGCATAAGTGCACTAGAATACCCGCGATTACAGCGTGAGACAACCAAACAATCTCTATCTTACTAAGATTTAGGACCAGATTGTTGTCTGTTAGCCAGGATCGAATTTTGGTCATACAGTATGATAGCCTGGTAAACATGGACTCCAGAGAGGGAGAAACAGGAAGAAGAAATTGTATGTCATCTGCAAATACCTTGAAGGTCAAACCTAACTGAGAGAGCAGATCGCCCAGCGGCCGCATATAAATGTTAAACAAAGTAGGTGATAATGCGGATCCCTAAAGGACTCCGGTAGTTAATGGTAAAAGCTTGTGAACAAGAATTACCAGTTGCTACCTTATAGGAACAATCTATCAGAAAAGAGGAAAACCATGAAAAAACTTCAGTATCAATGCCTAGTAACTTGAGACATCCTAGCCAAATGTGATGGTTTAACCTATCCGTTGAAAAGACATTCATTGTAATGACTCGTGCTCTCTTCTTTTGTATTTCTTGACATGTCCTCTTTATAATGAAGACCAAACTTGTGTAATATTGTAATATACTTCAGTCGTTCAATTTTCAGTTGCATGTTTGCTGTTTGTTTCTGTTAGATGTTTTAATATGCGTTAATAAAACGTTTTTGAGCATAAAAGAAACGTTAAAGGAGCATTGCCAAGGCTAAAAGTTTTCATGGGACTTGCACATTGTTTAAAAATACCATCTTGGAAGCCCATTCAAAATGTATTCTATGCTTTAAAAAAGATTGAAGGAAGACCAAGCAACAGTCAACATGTTTAATGATGACGTGAAAGAGCCAATTAAATCCAAAAGAGCATCTTTCAGAAAATAGAAAGCAGAGCCAAATAAGGAAAAAAGGGAGGATCATAAGTACTGGCAAGTTAGATGTAAAACAAGAATGTGAAAAGAAGTTTGCCATAGAGATAAAAACTAGTAAAAGAATCTTTTTCAAGTGCATTCAAAGCAAAAATCCTGTGAGGGAGTCAGTTGGACCTCTAGATGACCTCTAGATGACCAGCATTGCCAAGGGAATATTAGAAAACTAAATTAATTATTTGCCTTAGTCTTTATTGAGGAAGATATTGGGGACATTTCCTCACCAGAAATGTTCTCAGATGGTAATGATTTTGAGCAACTTAATGCAAATCACTATGAGGTCAATATTCAAAGTGCGTTCACCGCTATTTAGCCAGATAAGTGGGACTTATGCAGCCAAGTAACATCCCCTGAGTATGTACCCACATTCAGCCGTCACCCCTTAACCATACAAGCCCCCTTATACAGCTAAAATGTATGCACAGAAAAAGTGGGCGAGCATTGGGTGGATCGGGGGCGGAGCGAGTTAGACATATAACTTATACGCCTAACTACCGATATTTGGAGTTAGGAGTTTAAGTGGAGATCTAAGTTTAGGTGCCCCATAGAGCAGGTCTAAACTTAGCCAGTTAGAATTACCAGTGAAGTGCGCACATACACGCGTATATTCAGCGGCTTCGCCGTGCATCTGAATATACATCATCGCTTACCTAATTACCTAAGTTATATCCAGATAAGTTACTTAAATGGCCAGCATTGAATATTGACCTCTGTGAACCTAGAAGATGTATTTATTTATTTAATTTATTTATTTATTTTAAAGTTTTTATATTCCGCACCCTTCAAAAAATATTGATCAGGGCGGTTTACAACATTACATTCACAGTATAACAACATAAAATCAGTTTAAAACAGCAATAACATACACAAAAAGAGAGTGTAAAAATAGATTTCATAAAGGTGCCTGAACATAAAAAGCGAGCCAGTTCTATTGGTAACACAGAAATAGAGAATGCTAGCCCGTATTGTCACAAAAGCTATTTTAAAGAAGTATGTTTTTAGATTTTTTTTAAACTCTTTGCTGTTAGATGTTGTGAGTAGTGGCAAGCCTGTCAGGATCCATCCTGAGACCTTGGCTAGAGACGATGGACCCATGGAAGGGTAATTCACCTTGCTCGAAGGAGCACTATTCTAGTTTGGCGTACAGCAGGTTCTCACTGCAGAATGGTTTTGACGTGTTCTCTATGTTGGGCGAGAGAGTGGGAGTAAATAAGAATGTCATCGAGACTCACAAGGGCATTGCAGAGTCTAAAGGGCAACCAAAATGATAAATGGGATGGAACAACTTCCCTTTGTGGAAACACTAAAGAGGTTAGGGCTGTTCAGCCTGAAGAAGAGACTGTTGACAGGAGATATGATAGAGGTCTATAAAATCATGAAAGGACTAGAATGGGAAAATGTGAATCGGTTATTTACCCATTCAGATAATATTGAAGGACTAGTGGGTACTCCATGAAGCTAGCAAGTAGCACATTTAAAACAAATCAGAGAAAATTCTTTTTCACTCAGCGCACAGTTAAGCTATGGAATTCATTGCCGGAGGATGTGGTTAGGGCAGTTAATGTAGTGTTCCTGGTGGAGAAGTCCATAAACTGCTATTAATCAAGCTGACTTAGGGGATAGCCACTGCTATTACAGGCATTATTAGCATGGGATCTATTTAATATTTGGGTACGTGCCAGGTACTTGTAACCTGGACTGGCCACTGTTGGCTGTTGGAAACAGGATGCTGGGATTGATGGACCCTTTGTCTGACCCAGTATGGCAACTTCTTATGTTCTTAAAAGACATAGTGACCATCCCAGGTGTTTAGTGCAGCTTCCACTTGTGACCCTTGTGGATCCTGATGAGATTGTATGCTCCCTTGGAAGTCCAACTTCATGAAAATGGTGGTCCACTGGAGTCTATCAAATAGGTCAGAGATGAGGGGTAGCATGTACCTGTTTCTTTTAGTAATGGCATCGAGCCCACGATAATCAATGCAAAGTCATAGGGATCCATCATTTTTTCCCATGAAGAAAAATCCAGCCCCCACAGGGGATGTAGAGGGTTAAATGAGCCCAGTTCAAGGTTCTCCTTTATGTAGTCAGACATTGCCTGTATTTCCGGAACAGAGAGAGAGTAGACTCCTCCACCCTTGCCAAGAAGGAAGAATCTTGCTGGGAAGGAAGACAATGGGGCAGTCATAGGTCCTATGAGTTGGTAGAGCCTCTAGTTGTTTTTTGCTAAAGATGTCAAGGTAGGTCACGTATGGCACTGGAAGCGTGGCCAGAGCAACAGACAGTGGTATGGAACTGGTTGTATACACTTCTGGAGACACATGGGCCCCCACTAGGTGATCTCAGTTGATGTCCAGTTGACCGTTGGGCCTTGAGTCAGAGTAGCCCCAAAATAATAAAGATAACAGACCTCGGTAGAACGAAGGAGACTTGCTCCAGATGCAGTGTACCTGTCTGTAGTGTCAAGGGGAATGGTGGCCATCTGCAGGTTCCCTAGTAGTGGTTCCCCATACATGGAAGAGATCATGATGGGCGGAAGCAGCTGGACAACCAGAAGGTTATGCTTCCGTACCAAGTTGTCTTCAATGAAGTTTCCATCTGTGCCAGAATTTAGGAATGCCTCAGAGGGGATCTCCAGCGTACTGATCCGTAGTACCACAGGGACCAACATTTGCATGGAGGGAAGGGGCATGAATGACCAAGGGCAGAGAGAAAGTAAGGAACTGAAATGAGGCAGGAACAAGGCAGAATCAAGGCAGTGAAGCACAGCAGGACCTGTTGCAGAGGCACTGGAGAGTTGTGAGGCTGGCGTTTAAATATCCCAGCTACTGATGTCATCACTGAGCACTGCGGGGCTGGTTCCTATAGCCGGTCCCTTAATAGGCTGGGGGGGGGGGAGGACCTTTCCTTTGCATCCAAAGCTTTCCCAAATTCTGTCCCGGGAATGGGATGTGCCTGAAGCCACCTTGCGAGTCAGTAGGGCCATGGAGAAGCTTTATCCGTTACCAAGTGAGACCTTGGAGCTTCTTAAGGTTCCGAGGGTGGACTCGGCGGTCACAGCCATAGCTAAGCATACCAAGATTCCCGTCACGGGAGGAGCGGCCCTTAAGGTTTTGCAGGATAGGAAGCTGGAAATTTTGCTTAAGCGGATTTTTGAGATATCCGCCTTGGGAGTCCGTACCACCATCTGTAGCAGCCTTATACAGAGGGCTACCCTCCACTGGGTGCAACAGATGCTCACTTCCCAGGAACTCCCGCCGGAAGAGGCGGAGCAGGCGAACCGCATGGAATCAGCGGTCGCCTATATGGCAGATGCCCTATACGACCTTCTCCGTACCTCTGCCCGTACTATGTCTTCGGCAGTTTCCGCGAGGAGGTTACTGTGGCTCCACAATTGGTCGGCTGATGCCTCGTCTAAGTCTGTTAGCTTCGTTTCCTTTCAAGGGGAAATTGTTGTTTGGTGATGATCTGGAGCAACTTGTTAAGGCCTTAGGGGATAACATGGTTTACAAACTTCCAGAGGATAAGCCCCGGTCGTCTCTGCCGTTCGGCTCCGCCCGGGGTCATTTCCGGGGGCAATGTCGTTTTCGTTCTAGCAGGGGTGCTTCTTTTGCCCCTCGGCAACCAGCAGGACGGTAACAGGCATGGCCTTATTCCTTTCATGGCAGACTGCCTCCCCACGGTGGCACCTCTCAGGGTTTCACCGCCAACAAAGCTCCCCAATGAAGATGCACCGGCCCATTCCGCCGTCCCGAGGATAGGGGGACGACTGTCCTGGTTTCGCGAGGAATGGGCAAAAATCACTTCGGACCAATGGGTACTAGATATTATAAATCACGGTTACACTTTGGATTTTGCTCGGCCTCTTCAGGATTTGTTTCTTGTGTCTCCCGGCGGGGCGCCAGCAAAAAGTCAGGTGATTCTTCAAACTCTGTCTCGGTTGAAGGCCCTAGGAGTGATTGTTCCGGTTCCACCACGGGAATGTCGAACTAGTCGATACTCCATTTACTTCGTGGTTCCCAAGAAGGAAGGCGCGTTCCGACCTATCTTGGATCTAAAGGAGGTCAATAAGGTTTTATGAGTCTCTCGATTTCGTATGGAGACGTTGAGGTCCATCATAGCGGCTGTGCACAGAGGCGAATATTTGGCCTCTTTGGATCTGACGGAAGCTTACCTTCATATAGGAATTTAAGAGCACCATCAGAGGTTCCTGAGGTTTATGGTACTGGGAGAACACTACCAGTTTTGTGCTCTTCTGTTTGGACTCGCGACGGCTCCCCGAGTATTCACCAAGGTGATGGTAGTGGTTGCGGCCTGCCTCCGACGAGAGGGGATCCTAGTGCACCCATATCTGGACAACTGGCTCAGTCGGGCGAAATCAGCAGAACTTTGCAAGGAGGCAGTTCAGTCTGTCATACACCGTCTACACTCGCTAGGCTGGATGGTCAATTATGCCAAGAGCCAGCTGGTCCCATCTCAAATCTTGGAGTAACTGGGGGTCTAAGGCTTCTAAGACTACCATTTCGCGCTGGTTGAAGGAGGCTATTGCCTCGGGTTACATATGTCATGGAAAACAGGTACCAGTCGGTCTTAAAGCGCATTCCATCAGGTCACAAGCGGCTTCCTGGGCAGAAAGCCAATGCGTGTCTCCTCAAGAGATTTGCAGGGCAGCCACTTGGAAATCTTTGCACACGTTTGCTAAGCATTACCGTTTGGAAGTCAGGGATCCACACGTGGATACTTTTGGTGGCAGTGTTTTGGTGGCAGTGTACTTCGAGCGGGCCTCTCTGGTCTCACCCCTCTTAGGGCAGCTTGGGTACATCCTAGCAATCTGGACTGATCCTGCTATGTACAGGGAAAGGAAAATTGGTTCTTACCTGCTAATTTTCGTTCCTGTAGTACCAAGGGTCAGTCCAGACGCCCGCCCATGAGTATTTGAGAGTCCGCTCAGCTGATTGTATTTTCTCTTTGCAGAGTTTTTTTTTCACAACATTAGGTACCGACACTTCGCCATGGTTGTTTTATGGCACGGGTTTTCCTTTTTTTCCTTCCTGGTTTTTTCAAAGTTACAGTTTGGATTGATCTAGTCAATGGTTATTGAAATTTATGTCATTCTGCTTTGATATTCATTATACTGAGGGATTGCAGGTGGCACACCAGGTTATAGAGGGGGTGTCCTTTTAGTTTCTCTGACTCCATCTGCTGGAAGGGAGGCATAACCCAGCAGTCTGGACTGATCCTTGGTACTACAGGAACGAAAATTAGCAGGTAAGAACCAATTTTCCTATGTCTGCCAAAATGTTTTACTCTATGTACTGTGTACAATTCTGGTCGCCACATCTCAAAAAAGATATAATTGCGATGGAGAAGGTACAGAGAAGGGCTACCAAAATGATAAGGGGAATGGAACAACTCCCCTATGAGGAAAGACTAAAGAGATTAGGACTTTTCAGTTTGGAGAAGAGACGACTGAGGGGGGATATGATAGAGGTGATTAAAATCATGAGAAGTCTAGAACGGGTAGATGTGAATCAGTTATTTACTCTTTCGGATAATAGAAAGACTAGGGGGCACTCCATGAAGTTAGCATGTGGCACATTTAAGACTAATCGGAGAAAATTCTTTTTCACTCAACGCACAATTAAACTCTGGAATTTGTTGCCAGAGGATGTGGTTAGTGCAGTTAGTGTAGCTGGGTTTAAAAAAGGGATTGGATAAGTTCTTGGAGGAGAAGTCCATTACCTGCTATTAAGTTCACTTAGAAAATAGCCACTGCCATTCGCAATGGTAACATGGAATAGACTTAATTTTTGGGTACTTGCCAGGTTCTTATGGCCTGGATTGGCCACTGTTGGAAACAGGATGCTGGGCTTGATGGACCCTTGGTCTGACCCAGTATGGCATGTTCTTATGTTCTTATGGACACGTAATGGGGTGATGTGCTTTTGAACATAGGGGCCCTGTTTGTTCAAAGGGAAGATCATCAATTCTGCCTTATCAGCATGGGCGATGCATTTCTCAGGGCTGGTTCTCAGTATACAAAGACTTCTCAGTTCATATAGCACTTTGCATCCAGCTGAAAACTGGTGACAAATGGCTGCCTGGTACAGCTTCACAGCCAGCATACTCTCCTGCGCTGTTTTCCCAACTGACAGCCCATGCAAACAGCGGGAGCTTCACACCTTGCCTGTGCTGTCACTGCTTTCTCCAGTCCATGCGCCAATCTTCTCTTTAGCCCTGTGTAAAAGCACTTTTCAGGAACAGAATCAATTAAATAGAAGACTGAGTGAACTACTGCAAGGAATAGTAATGCGTATTCGGCAAGCAGAGAATGGGCAGTGGCATGCTTAAAAGTCCTACTGAATGCTATTGCCAGAAAAGGGCCTGATTGTTCAACAACTGGGGGGCAGAGGCAACTCTTCCCTTCAAAAAAAAAACTTTCAGAACTTGGATGGGGAAAATTTCAAGTTTTACCTCAGAACTAATGGTTTTGCTGGAAACACCAATACAGTCAGTGATGTTAGAGGTGCTGATAACGATGGGAACTCCAGCAAAATGGAGAAAAGAGAGCCAAAACGCTCGGGTCTTAGAAGGTATAATAATCTTTTGAGTCTAGTATAGGCAAAGACCATGAATCTTTCTCTCCAAACAGGATGTTTCGTTGTTCCAGCCTGTCCTGTTTTTTGGTCCTTCACCAGCCTTCTGGCAGAGGACAAAGTGGCTGACAGCTAGAACGCACCCCGCTGCTCCTGTAGCTTAAATTGAAACTGATCCACGGATGATGTCTGCCTCTAATATGTCTAGGGCTTCCAAACTCGGCCATTCATCCTTTGGAGTTAGATCAAATGAGGTCTAGTCGGTCCTGGGTAGCAATAGCTATTTTTCTACATCTGTATGCTTTAGATAAATATACTACAGCATCTAAGAACTATGACAGTGATGATAATTCTGTGCTTATTCAAATTGCAGGGATTTCTTACGCACTAAGGGACACGTCTCTTACTGGATACGGTCATTCCCTGCAGGAGGACCAACCAGAAACACACAGATTCATTTTCCAGCCCCGTCTCAAATATGTTTTCTTATGCAAAACCTGATGCCCCTCCCAGTGCCTTTAAACTTGCAGATGTGTTTGCATCTCTCCATCTCCTGTCAAGCAGTATTCTCTTGCTTGGTCCCGTTCAAAAGGCTCTCAGCAGCAACACTTCCTGTTGTTACAGGTCAGGAATAACGAGCTGACAGCAGCTCCTTGTGCAGGTTTTCTTCCCTGCCCTTTGATCTGTGGAGTGCACCTGCTACATTCCAGAGGGTAATGAGGGGGACCTGTCCAGTCGGGCCTGTTCTACGGCAGAAGGGGCCTCTTTATCATCCTGACAGCCCCAGCGGCGTTCCTTTCATTTCAGAGAAGCATTTTCAACATTTTTTCTTTTACTGTGCTTTGCTAAATGCCATGTAGATCTTTTTTTTGGGGGGCTCCTGCGTTTGTCTGTCATTGATTCCCAAAATCAAGGTCACACAATACTCACTGACATGAATTTAAAAAGAATACTTTCTGTGCAGATTCTTCACCCCTTCTGTTCTCACGTCTTCAGAATGTGGCATCGTGTCCGGCTCGTGACATCAGGCAGGGAGATCTCACGTGAGCTGGAAGGAGTATGGCATTACTTTTAAGAGGGGAGCTAAGCAAGCAGAGCCAGGCGGCAGAGTCGATAAACTCAGACAGATAGGGTACTCACTTTTCTAATTCTCTTTTGACAGATGTTTTGGAACTTATGAGGTGAGAATTAATGACAGACGTGCAATGCAGCCACTCTAAAATCAATTGGACAGAATGGGAAGTGCAGGGAAGGGGGAGGTTGCAGACTGAGCCGAGGAAAAGTTATTATAGAACTGCCATAAAAATGTAGCCTTGCTCCTCAAAATGCAACCCGTTTGACTACTTTGCAATGACAAAGATACGTCTAATTTTTTTACATGCCCAATTGTCAGGTTACAGGGATCATTCCAGGAAGTGCTGCGGGAGCCAGAACTCCAGCAGATCAATCTTATATCCTATTGGTTGAGCACATCGGACCAAACGTCATCAAGAAATGACATAAGATAAAGTCATTCAGCAGGCGATCAGGAGTGGTGATCCAGAGGTGGAATAGCTTAGGGGACAGAACCAGGGAAGCCAGGGCTCAGATTTCACTGATGATTCTTGTGAATCTGAGCAAATCACTTTGCCTCCCACTACGCCAGGCACTAACTTGGATTGCAGGCCCTTTAGGGCAGGGGAATACCTAGAGCACCTGACTGTAACTCACCTTGAGCGCAGCTTTGGAAAAGCGAGTAGATAATCTAAAATCCAGATCCAAACCCTAAAGTTGCAGACGATATTTCAAAGGAAACTTCATACAGACCCATTGTGCGAGCATTTGCCAAGCAGGAGACAGAGAGGACATAGGGCCTGTGGGGAGGGGGAGAGGGAGAGGGGTGGCCCAGGGAGGGCTGATCCCTGGAGGAAGACTCAAGGTGAGCAGAGCGGTTCCTGATCTCAGTCCTGCTCCTTCCCATAGCCTCCACCAAAGTCAGAAGTCTTTCCCATGATGGGAGGCGAGGAGCCAGCAAAGCTCTGTCCTGATAGCAGAAATGTGATTGTCTCTCTCTCTTTACCCTTAAAAGAAATTTGTCACTGGGTGCCACGGGGTTGTCCCTGCGCCATGCACCACCTCTCACCTGCGGCAGGAAGGGCCCTTCTGACAGTTTTTGCGGTGCAGGGATCATTCTAGCGGCCTGGAGGAAACGGCTCTGAGCAGTCGTGGACAGCACCGCTTGGAATTACTGATGGACGTGGTTAACGTGAGCTTTGCAGGCCACCTATGAGATGCCACATACTTCCCATGTGAGGAAAGGACCTGGATGCGCTCCGATATGCTCCATGATTGCTGGGAGGATCCTTGTTTAGCACAGGGATGCAGAGAATCCGGACCTTCCTTCTCCTGTTCTTGGGGGTCGGGAGGCACATTTCAGTACAGGCAGTGACCAAACAATTCTGATTCGGCTGAATGAAAGACTATTGGAGCTGTGACATTTCTTTCCCAGCCCAGCTCTTTTCTGAACGTCTTACCTCCCTCTGCTGGAGCTTTGTGAGGATGCCGCACCTGCAGTGAGAGTAAAATCAAGACCCCCGTCCACGTGGCCCTCTCTCTTCTGTGAGATCCAGGAGAGCTCACACGTTCTGCTCCAGAACAACCTGACCTCCCAATCTACAGCGTCAAATCTTTTCCTCTCTCCTTTTTGTTAACAGCTGCAGCAGTAATTTGATGGTTCAGGGAGCAGTGAGAGGGCAGGGAAGGAAGGGGTGCAAGAGCAATGTGAACAGCAGTCTCACTAAACGAAGAGAGAAGCACAGCAGTTCCATCAAAATAACCGTGCATGAGTCATTTTACCTTCCTGAGCCTCATTCACTGACATCTGTGTGACCTTGAGTGAGTCACTTTACCTACCTGAGCCTCATTCACTGACAATCTGTGTGACCTTGAGTGAGTCACTTTACCTACCTGAGCCTCATTCACTGACAATCTGTGTGACCTTGAGTGAGTCACTTTACCTACCTGAGCCTCATTCACTGACACTCTGTGTGACCTTGAGTGAGTCACTTTACCTACCTGAGCCTCATTCACTGACACTCTGTGTGACCTTGAGTGAGTCACTTTACCTACCTGAGCCTCATTCACTAACAATCTGTGTGACCTTGAGTGATCACTTTACCTACCTGAGCCTCATTCACTGACACTCTGGGTGACCTTGAGTGAGTCACTTTACCTCCCTGAGCCTCATTCACTGACACTCTGTGTGACCTTGAGTGAGTCACTTTACCTACCTGAGCCTCATTCACTGACACTCTGTGTGTCCTTGAGTGAGTCACTTTACCTACCTGAGCCTCATTCACTGACACTCTGTGTGTCCTTGAGTGAGTCACTTTACCTACCTGAGCCTCATTCACTGACACTCAGTGTGTCCTTGAGTGAGTCACTTTACCTACCTGAGCCTCTTTCACTGACACTCTGGGTGACCTTGAGTGAGTCACTTTACCTCCCTGAGCCTCATTCACTGACACTCTGTGTGACCTTGAGTGAGTCACTTTACCTACCTGAGCCTCATTCACTGACACTCTGTGTGTCCTTGAGTGAGTCACTTTACCTCCCTGAGCCTCATTCACTGACGCTCTGTGTGTCCTTGAGTGAGTCACTTTACCTACCTGAGCCTCATTCACTGACACTCTGTGTGACCTTGAGTGATCACTTTACCTACCTGAACCTCATTCACTGACACTCTGTGTGACCTTGAGTGAGTCACTTTACCTACCTGAGCTTCATTCACTGACAATCTGTGTGACCTTGAGTGAGTCACTTTACCTACCTGAGCCTCATTCACTGACACTCTGTGTGTCCTTGAGTGAGTCACTTTACCTACCTGAGCCTCATTCACTGACACTCTGTGTGTCCTTGAGTGAGTCACTTTACCTACCTGAGCCTCATTCACTGACACTCTGTGTGTCCTTGAGTGAGTCACTTTACCTACCTGAGCCTCATTCACTGACACTCTGTGTGTCCTTGAGTGAGTCACTTTACCTCCCTGAGCCTCATTCACTGACAATCTGTGTGACCTTGAGTGATCACTTTACCTACCTGAACCTCATTCACTGACACTCTGTGTGTCCTTGAGTGAGTCACTTTACCTACCTGAGCTTCATTCACTGACACTCTGTGTGTCCTTGAGTGAGTCACTTTACCTACCTGAGCTTCATTCACTGACACTCTGTGTGACCTTGAGTGATCACTTTACCTACCTGAACCTCATTCACTGACACTCTGTGTGACCTTGAGTGAGTCACTTTACCTACCTGAGCTTCATTCACTGACACTCTGTGTGTCCTTGAGTGAGTCACTTTACCTACCTGAGCCTCATTCACTGACACTCTGTGTGTCCTTGAGTCACTTTACCTACCTGAGCCTCATTCACTGACGCTCTGTGTGACCTTGAGTGAGTCACTTTACCTACCTGAGCCTCATTCACTGACACTCTGTGTGTCCTTGAGTGAATCACTTTACCTACCTGAGCCTCATTCACTGACAATCTGTGTGACCTTGAGTGAGTCACTTTACCTACCTGAGTCTCATTCACTGACACTCTGTGTGTCCTTGAGTGAATCACTTTACCTACCTGAGCCTCATTCACTGACGTTCTGTGTGACCTTGAGTGAGTCACTTTACCTACCTGAGCCTCATTCACTGACACTCTGTGTGACCTTGAGTGAGTCACTTTACCTCCCTGAGCCTCATTCACTGACGCTCTGTGTGACCTTGACTGAGTCACTTTACCTCCCTGAGCCTCATTCACTGACGCACTGTGTGACCTTGAGTGAGTCACTTTACCTCCCTGAGCCTCATTCACTGACACTCTGTGTGACCTTGAGTGAGTCACTTCACCTCCCTGAGCCTCATTCACTGACACTCTGTGTGACCTTGAGTGAGTCACTTCACCTACCTGAGCCTCTTTCACTGACACTCTGTGTGTCCTTGAGTGAGTCACTTTACCTACCTGAGCCTCTTTCACTGACACTCTGTGTGTCCTTGAGTGAGTCACTTCACCTACCTGAGCCTCTTTCACTGACACTCTGTGTGTCCTTGAGTGAGTCACTTTACCTACCTGAGCCTCTTTCACTGACACTCTGTGTGTCCTTGAGTGAGTCACTTTACCTACCTGAGCCTCATTCACTGACACTCTGTGTGTCCTTGAGTGAGTCACTTTACCTACCTGAGCATCATTCACTGACAATCTGTGTGACCTTGAGTGAGTCACTTTACCTACCTGAGTCTCATTCACTGACACTCTGTGTGTCCTTGAGTGAGTCACTTTACCTACCTGAGCCTCATTCACTGACATTCTGTGTATCCTTGAGTGAGTCACTTTACCTACCTGAGCCTCATTCACTGACACTCTGTGTGACCTTGAGTGTCACTTTACTTACCTGAGCCTCATTCACTGACACTCTGTGTGACCTTGAGTGAGTCACTTTACTTACCTGAGCCTCATTCACTGACACTCTGTGTGACCTTGAGTGTGTCACTTTACTTACCTGAGCCTCATTCACTGACACTCTGTGTGACCTTGAGTGAGTCACTTTACCTCCCTGAGCCTCATTCACTGACACTCTGTGTGTCCTTGAGTGAGTCACTTCACCTACCTGAGCCTCATTCACTGACACTCTGTGTGACCTTGAGTGTGTCACTTTACCTCCCTGAGCCTCATTCACTGACACTCTGTGTGACCTTGAGTGAGTCACTTTACCTACCTGAGCCTCATTCACTGACACTCTGTGTGTCCTTGAGTGAGTCACTTCACCTATCTGAGCCTCATTCACTGACAATCTGTGTGACCTTGAGTGAGTCACTTTACCTCCCTGAGCCTCATTCACTGACACTCTGTGTGTCCTTGAGTGAGTCACTTCACCTACCTGAGCCTCATTCACTGACACTCTGTGTGACCTTGAGTGAGTCACTTCACCTACCTGAGCCTCATTCACTGACACTCTGTGTGTCCTTGAGTGAGTCACTTCACCTACCTGAGCCTCATTCACTGACAATCTGTGTGACCTTGAGTGAGTCACTTTACCTCCCTGAGCCTCATTCACTGACACTCTGTGTGTCCTTGAGTGAGTCACTTTACCTCCCTGAGCCTCATTCACTGACACTCTGTGTGTCCTTGAGTGAGTCACTTTACCTACCTTAGCCTCATTCACTGACACTCTGTGTGTCCTTGAGTGAGTCACTTTACCTACCTGAGCCTCATTCACTGACACTCTGTGTGACCTTGAGTGAGTCACTTTACCTACCTGAGCCTCTTTCACTGACACTCTGTGTGTCCTTGAGTGAGTCACTTTACCTACCTGAGCCTCATTCACTGACACTCTGTGTGTCCTTGAGTGAGTCACTTTACCTCCCTGAGCCTCATTCACTGACGCTCTGTGTGACCTTGAGTGAGTCACTTTACCTACCTGAGCCTCATTCACTGACGCTCTGTGTGACCTTGAGTGAGTCACTTTACCTACCTGAGCCTCATTCACTGACACTCTGTGTGTCCTTGAGTGAATCACTTTACCTACCTGAGCCTCATTCACTGACAATCTGTGTGACCTTGAGTGAGTCACTTTACCTACCTGAGTCTCATTCACTGACACTCTGTGTGACCTTGAGTGAGTCACTTTACCTACCTGAGCCTCATTCACTGACACTCTGTGTGACCTTGAGTGAGTCACTTTACCTCCCTGAGCCTCATTCACTGACACTCTGTGTGACCTTGACTGAGTCACTTTACCTACCTGAGCCTCATTCACTGACACTCTGTGTGACCTTGAGTGAGTCACTTTACCTCCCTGAGCCTCATTCACTGACACTCTGTGTGACCTTGACTGAGTCACTTTACCTCCCTGAGCCTCATTCACTGACGCACTGTGTGACCTTGAGTGAGTCACTTTACCTCCCTGAGCCTCATTCACTGACACTCTGTGTGACCTTGAGTGAGTCACTTCACCTCCCTGAGCCTCATTCACTGACACTCTGTGTGACCTTGAGTGAGTCACTTCACCTACCTGAGCCTCTTTCACTGACACTCTGTGTGTCCTTGAGTGAGTCACTTTACCTACCTGAGCCTCTTTCACTGACACTCTGTGTGTCCTTGAGTGAGTCACTTCACCTACCTGAGCCTCATTCACTGACACTCTGTGTGTCCTTGAGTGAGTCACTTCACCTACCTGAGCCTCTTTCACTGACACTCTGTGTGTCCTTGAGTGAGTCACTTTACCTACCTGAGCCTCTTTCACTGACACTCTGTGTGTCCTTGAGTGAGTCACTTTACCTACCTGAGCCTCATTCACTGACACTCTGTGTGTCCTTGAGTGAGTCACTTTACCTACCTGAGCATCATTCACTGACAATCTGTGTGACCTTGAGTGAGTCACTTTACCTACCTGAGTCTCATTCACTGACACTCTGTGTGTCCTTGAGTGAGTCACTTTACCTACCTGAGCCTCATTCACTGACATTCTGTGTATCCTTGAGTGAGTCACTTTACCTACCTGAGCCTCATTCACTGACACTCTGTGTGACCTTGAGTGTCACTTTACTTACCTGAGCCTCATTCACTGACACTCTGTGTGACCTTGAGTGAGTCACTTTACTTACCTGAGCCTCATTCACTGACACTCTGTGTGACCTTGAGTGTGTCACTTTACTTACCTGAGCCTCATTCACTGACACTCTGTGTGACCTTGAGTGAGTCACTTTACCTCCCTGAGCCTCATTCACTGACACTCTGTGTGTCCTTGAGTGAGTCACTTCACCTACCTGAGCCTCATTCACTGACACTCTGTGTGACCTTGAGTGTCACTTTACCTCCCTGAGCCTCATTCACTGACACTCTGTGTGACCTTGAGTGAGTCACTTTACCTACCTGAGCCTCATTCACTGACACTCTGTGTGTCCTTGAGTGAGTCACTTCACCTATCTGAGCCTCATTCACTGACAATCTGTGTGACCTTGAGTGAGTCACTTTACCTCCCTGAGCCTCATTCACTGACACTCTGTGTGTCCTTGAGTGAGTCACTTCACCTACCTGAGCCTCATTCACTGACACTCTGTGTGACCTTGAGTGAGTCACTTCACCTACCTGAGCCTCATTCACTGACACTCTGTGTGTCCTTGAGTGAGTCACTTCACCTACCTGAGCCTCATTCACTGACAATCTGTGTGACCTTGAGTGAGTCACTTTACCTCCCTGAGCCTCATTCACTGACACTCTGTGTGTCCTTGAGTGAGTCACTTTACCTCCCTGAGCCTCATTCACTGACACTCTGTGTGTCCTTGAGTGAGTCACTTTACCTACCTTAGCCTCATTCACTGACACTCTGTGTGTCCTTGAGTGAGTCACTTTACCTACCTGAGCCTCATTCACTGACGCTCTGTGTGACCTTGAGTGAGTCACTTTACCTACCTGAGCTTCATTCACTGACACTCTGTGTGACCTTGAGTGAGTCACTTTACCTACCTGAGCTTCATTCACTGACACTCTGTGTGACCTTGAGTGAGTCACTTTACCTACCTGAGCCTCATTCACTGACACTCTGTGTGTCCTTGAGTGAGTCACTTTACCTACCTGAGCCTCATTCACTGACACTCTGTGTGTCCTTGAGTGAGTCACTTTACCTACCTGAGCCTCATTCACTGACACTCTGTGTGTCCTTGAGTGAGTCACTTTACCTCCCTGAGCCTCATTCACTGACACTCAGTGTGTCCTTGAGTGAGTCACTTTACCTACCTGAGCCTCATTCACTGACACTCTGTGTGACCTTGAGTGAGTCACTTTACCTACCTGAGCCTCATTCACTGACACTCTGTGTGTCCTTGAGTGAGTCACTTTACCTACCTGAGCCTCATTCACTGACACTCTGTGTGACCTTGAGTGAGTCACTTTACCTACCTGAGCCTCATTCACTGACACTCTGTGTGTCCTTGAGTGAGTCACTTTACCTACCTGAGCCTCATTCACTGACACTCTGTGTGACCTTGAGTGAGTCACTTTACCTACCTGAGCCTCATTCACTGACACTCTGTGTGACCTTGAGTGAGTCACTTTACCTACCTGAGCCTCATTCACTGACACTCTGTGTGACCTTGAGTGTGTCACTTTACCTCCCTGAGCCTCATTCACTGACAATCTGTGTGACCTTGAGTGAGTCACTTTACTTACCTGAGCCTCATTCACTGACACTCTGTGTGTCCTTGAGTGAGTCACTTCACCTCCCTGAGCCTCATTCACTGACACTCTGTGTGTCCTTGAGTGAGTCACTTTACCTACCTGAGCCTCATTCACTGACACTCTGTGTGTCCTTGAGTGAGTCACTTTACCTACCTGAGCCTCATTCACTGACACTCTGTGTGACCTTGAGTGAGTCACTTCACCTACCTTAGCCTCATTCACTGACACTCTGTGTGACCTTGAGTGAGTCACTTTACCTACCTGAGCCTCATTCACTGACACTCTGTGTGTCCTTGAGTGAGTCACTTTACCTACCTGAGCCTCATTCACTGACACTCTGTGTGTCCTTGAGTGTGTCACTTCACCTCCCTGAGCCTCATTCACTGACGCTCTGTGTGTCCTTGAGTGAGTCACTTTACCTACCTGAGCCTCATTCACTGACGCTCTGTGTGTCCTTGAGTGAGTCACTTTACCTACCTGAGCCTCATTCACTGACACTCTGTGTGACCTTGAGTGAGTCACTTTACCTCCCTGAGCCTCATTCACTGACACTCTGTGTGTCCTTGAGTGAGTCACTTTACCTACCTGAGCCTCATTCACTGACACTCTATGTGACCTTGAGTGAGTCACTTTACCTACCTGAGCCTCATTCACTGACACTCTGTGTGACCTTGAGTGAGTCACTTTACCTACCTGAGCCTCATTCACTGACACTCTGTGTGACCTTGAGTGAGTCACTTTACCTACCTGAGCCTCATTCACTGACACTCTGTGTGTCCTTGAGTGTGTCACTTCACCTCCCTGAGCCTCATTCACTGACGCTCTGTGTGTCCTTGAGTGTGTCACTTCACCTCCCTGAGCCTCATTCACTGACGCTCTGTGTGTCCTTGAGTGAGTCACTTTACCTACCTGAGCCTCATTCACTGACGCTCTGTGTGTCCTTGAGTGAGTCACTTTACCTACCTGAGCCTCATTCACTGACACTCTGTGTGTCCTTGAGTGTGTCACTTCACCTCCCTGAGCCTCATTCACTGACGCTCTGTGTGTCCTTGAGTGTGTCACTTCACCTCCCTGAGCCTCATTCACTGACGCTCTGTGTGTCCTTGAGTGAGTCACTTTACCTCCCTGAGCCTCATTCACTGACACTCTGTGTGTCCTTGAGTGAGTCACTTTACCTACCTGAGCCTCATTCACTGACACTCTGTGTGACCTTGAGTGAGTCACTTTACCTCCCTGAGCCTCATTCACTGACACTCTGTGTGTCCTTGAGTGAGTCACTTTACCTACCTGAGCCTCATTCACTGACACTCTATGTGACCTTGAGTGAGTCACTTTACCTACCTGAGCCTCATTCACTGACGCTCTATGTGACCTTGAGTGAGTCACTTTACCTACCTGAGCCTCATTCACTGACGCTCTGTGTGACCTTGAGTGAGTCACTTTACCTACCTGAGCCTCATTCACTGACACTCTGTGTGACCTTGAGTGAGTCACTTTACCTACCTGAGCCTCATTCACTGACGCTCTGTGTGACCTTGAGTGAGTCACTTTACCTACCTGAGCCTCATTCACTGACGCTCTGTGTGACCTTGAGTGAGTCACTTTACCTACCTGAGCCTCATTCACTGACGCTCTGTGTGACCTTGAGTGAGTCACTTTACCTACCTGAGCCTCATTCACTGACGCTCTGTGTGACCTTGAGTGAGTCACTTTACCTACCTGAGCCTCATTCACTGACACTCTGTGTGTCCTTGAGTGAGTCACTTTACCTACCTGAGCCTCATTCACTGACACTCTGTGTGACCTTGAGTGAGTCACTTTACCTACCTGAGCCTCATTCACTGACACTCTGTGTGACCTTGAGTGTCACTTTACCTACCTGAGCCTCATTCACTGACACTCTGTGTGTCCTTGAGTGAGTCACTTTACCTACCTGAGCCTCATTCACTGACACTCTGTGTGTCCTTGAGTGAGTCACTTTACCTCCCTGAGCCTCATTCACTGACGCTCTGTGTGTCCTTGAGTGAGTCACTTTACCTACCTGAGCCTCATTCACTGACGCTCTGTGTGTCCTTGAGTGAGTCACTTTACCTACCTGAGCCTCATTCACTGACGCTCTGTGTGACCTTGAGTGAGTCACTTTACCTACCTGAGCCTCATTCACTGACGCTCTGTGTGACCTTGAGTGAGTCACTTTACCTACCTGAGCCTCATTCACTGACACTCTGTGTGTCCTTGAGTGAGTCACTTTACCTACCTGAGCCTCATTCACTGACGCTCTGTGTGACCTTGAGTGAGTCACTTTACCTCCCTGAGCCTCATTCACTGACGCTCTGTGTGTCCTTGAGTGAGTCACTTTACCTACCTGAGCCTCATTCACTGACGCTCTGTGTGTCCTTGAGTGAGTCACTTTACCTACCTGAGCCTCATTCACTGACGCTCTGTGTGACCTTGAGTGAGTCACTTTACCTACCTGAGCCTCATTCACTGACGCTCTGTGTGACCTTGAGTGAGTCACTTTACCTACCTGAGCCTCATTCACTGACACTCTGTGTGTCCTTGAGTGAGTCACTTTACCTACCTGAGCCTCATTCACTGACACTCTGTGTGACCTTGAGTGAGTCACTTTACCTACCTGAGCCTCATTCACTGACACTCTGTGTGTCCTTGAGTGAGTCACTTTACCTACCTGAGCCTCATTCACTGACACTCTGTGTGACCTTGAGTGAGTCACTTTACCTACCTGAGCCTCATTCACTGACACTCTGTGTGTCCTTGAGTGTGTCACTTCACCTCCCTGAGCCTCATTCACTGACACTCTGTGTGTCCTTGAGTGAGTCACTTTACCTACCTGAGCCTCATTCACTGACACTCTGTGTGACCTTGAGTGAGTCACTTTACCTACCTGAGCCTCATTCACTGACGCTCTGTGTGACCTTGAGTGAGTCACTTTACCTACCTGAGCCTCATTCACTGACACTCTGTGTGTCCTTGAGTGAGTCACTTTACCTCCCTGAGCCTCATTCACTAACAATCTGTGTGACCTTGAGTGAGTCACTTTACCTACCTGAGCCTCATTCACTGACACTCTGTGTGTCCTTGAGTGAGTCACTTTACCTACCTGAGCCTCATTCACTGACACTCTGTGTGACCTTGAGTGAGTCACTTTACCTACCTGAGCCTCATTCACTGACACTCTGTGTGTCCTTGAGTGAGTCACTTTACCTACCTGAACCTAATTCACTGACACTCTGTGTGTCCTTGAGTGAGTCACTTTACCTACCTGAGCCTCATTCACTGACACTCTGTGTGTCCTTGAGTGAGTCACTTTACCTACCTGAGCCTCATTCACTGACACTCTATGTGACCTTGAGTGAGTCACTTTACCTACCTGAGCCTCATTCACTGACACTCTGTGTGTCCTTGAGTGAGTCACTTTACCTACCTGAACCTAATTCACTGACACTCTATGTGACCTTGAGTGAGTCACTTTACCTACCTGAGCCTCATTCACTGACACTCTGTGTGTCCTTGAGTGAGTCACTTTACCTACCTGAGCCTCATTCACTGACACTCTGTGTGACCTTGAGTGAGTCACTTTACCTGCCTGAGCCTCATTCACTGACACTCTGTGTGTCCTTGAGTGAGTCACTTTACCTACCTGAGCCTCATTCACTGACACTCTGTGTGACCTTGAGTGAGTCACTTTACCTACCTGAGCCTCATTCACTGACACTCTGTGTGTCCTTGAGTGAGTCACTTTACCTACCTGAACCTAATTCACTGACACTCTGTGTGTCCTTGAGTGAGTCACTTTACCTACCTGAGCCTCATTCACTGACACTCTGTGTGACCTTGAGTGAGTCACTTTACCTACCTGAGCCTCATTCACTGACACTCTGTGTGACCTTGAGTGAGTCACTTTACCTACCTGAGCCTCTTTCACTGACGTTCTGTGTGTCCTTGAGTGAGTCACTTTACCTACCTGAGCCTCATTCACTGACACTCTGTGTGACCTTGAGTGAGTCACTTTACCTGCCTGAGCCTCATTCACTGACACTCTGTGTGTCCTTGAGTGAGTCACTTTACCTACCTGAGCCTCATTCACTGACACTCTGTGTGTCCTTGAGTGAGTCACTTTACCTACCTGAGCCTCATTCACTGACACTCTGTTTGTCCTTGAGTGAGTCACTTTACCTACCTGAACCTAATTCACTGACACTCTGTGTGTCCTTGAGTGAGTCACTTTACCTACCTGAGCCTCATTCACTGACACTCTGTGTGTCCTTGAGTGAGTCACTTTACCTACCTGAGCCTCATTCACTGACACTCTGTGTGTCCTTGAGTGAGTCACTTTACCTACCTGAGCCTCATTCACTGACACTCTGTGTGACCTTGAGTGAGTCACTTTACCTACCTGAGCCTCATTCACTGACACTCTGTGTGACCTTGAGTGAGTCACTTTACCTCCCTGAGCCTCATTCACTGACACTCTGTGTGACCTTGAGTGAGTCACTTTACCTACCTGAGCCTCATTCACTGACACTCTGTGTGTGACCTTGGACTTCAGTCATGGACACTCTCTTTGACCTTGGGACTTTTGAGTGAAGGAGTAGCCTAGTGGTTAGAGCAGTGGGCTGTGAACCAGGGTTCAAAGTCCATTGCTGTTCCCTGGAGGTATGTGTGAGTGACTTCAGCCTCCTTTCCCTCAGGTAAAAACCTGGGGCCTGATTCATCAAGGTATTTTGCCATGGACACAGAATGGGAGAAGAGCCTTGGTGAATCAGGCAGTTAGAGTGTGTGCCCACTGGGGACAAGGCAACACCTACCGTACCTAAATGTAATCTGCTCTGAGGTGCCTGAAAGGCAGGATGTAAATACATGATTATTATTATTATTATTATTTTACCTTCCCAGGCCTCTAGTTACCCAGCTGTAACTCTGCAATTAGAATAATGCACTCTTTATCCT
>NC_042621.1:304032671-304050832 GCF_901001135.1 Rhinatrema bivittatum
TTTTCCCTAGAAAAGGATAAAGAGTTTATTTTTGAAAAATCTCTAAAAAAAAAAAATAGGGAACTATTATTTTGTGGTTAAAAAATTTATGTTTTTCCAGACGTTTCAAGGGCCACTCGGGCGCGCAGGAAACAGTTTTTGGTTTTGAAAAGTAAGACTATTGAATTGGGTGCAACTTTTTATTTAAGGTTCCCATGTAGATGTTCAGTCAATCATCAAGGCAAGAAATGTATTTTTAGTATGTCACAACATCTAGAAAGTTTTTTTGAGAGATAAAGAGTTAGTAAAGGAAAATCAGGTTGAAGCAGCAGAAACAGGTCTGTAAAAATAAAGATTTCTACCCCTCTCCTCCTTGTTAATTGTATTATGTAAGTTTTCTTTAGCGTAGAAAGACCCTCATTTATTGGATAAATGTGACAATCAAATTTACTTTCGACTGCATTATTCTTCTTGTAATAAGTTTGCCTGAATTGTTCACTGTTTATTGCCTTTTTATGTTAATTTTATTTATTGTTTTGAATTTAAAAATTGAATAAAGTATAAATTATAAAAGAAAAAGAGCCATTTGTTTCATTCGGGAGGTCCTGAAATGAATTGAGGACCCCCCTCCCCCCCAAATGAAATGAACCTTATTCATTGCATTTGATGAAAAAGAAAGCATCGGGCCTAAGACCTAGGCCCAAGGTCGGGGCCTCGCCTGTGGCATCGGCCTCGCACGACGCCAGCTCCAGCCTAGGCCCAGGTCCAAAGCCGAGGCTTCGCCTGGCGCACAGCAGGGGTCGTGGCCTAGGCCCGAGTGGGACACCGAGGTCTCAGTCTAGGCTGGGGGCTGACGCTGGGGCCTTCAGCTGAGATCCAAGCTCCCCAAAGAGTTTCACTTAACCTGACCCTTTGGACGTGCAAAGAAGCCACCAGGCCAGACCACGATGCCGGAGCCTCGGCCTTAAGCCTGGCCTGGATGCCGGGTCACGGACGGCTCCAGCCCCCCTTCCTGAGTTAAAAGTGCCTTGATCCTGTACCAAACGCACATTGTAAAGTTTCCAGCGTTTTTTAATTCCCCGATACAGTAGCATATCAATAGTTTACTGCACCGGGAGTTAAAAAAATAATAAACTGAGCGTTAAAAACAGTTTTCTAACAGTCAGATTATTACACTATCCCCAGAAAGTGCCCCTAAGCTAAGCAGTTTTATGCTAACAGTGCTTTTAACCCTTGTACCCTAGCTCCTGTCAGTTTACAGGGCCAGACCTTGCTGGTGAGGTAATAAAATGCAAAATGACAGCTCCTTGCCCATTAGCACAATGATGAGGGTGCAGGGGTAACCGGGTCGCAGTGCATTAGCGCTAGAGAAATGAACTGCACCTCGGGAGGTGAAGGTGAAGGCTTTTGCGATTTCACCTTTTGTCTCGCGTGCACGTGCATGTCACCTTTAGCACCTAATGCATGCACGTCTGCTCGGGTGGCATTCGGCCCCCTGTGCATGGAGGCGTGCAGCAGGGGCATTGGCGTTACTGCCCTTAACATAAACGTAGTTTATAAACACACCTCCGTCCCCCTCCCCTCACAGTGCAAGTGCAGACTTCCAGGCAGCTGAAATCCTCCTAAGGCGGATTCACACAGTCTGCCCACTCAGCTCCTTTTATTACAGGCATTGATCCTTCCCAGGGTGGACTAAGCAGACCTTATTGACCAACATGGTCTGTATTTCTCTGGGATGTCCTGGCACAGACAGAGAGAAATCATCCCTTGAATAGCGGGGCCAAAAAAACAGCTTCTGAAGAGTTCATGCTGGGCAATACCCATCCAGACTTTTCCTCAGCTCTGCGTTCCACTGGCGCCATCTGGTGGAGGTTCACAGTCTGTATGTGTTTCAAGGTCATTACAGTAAGGGGCCGAGGCAGTGTTTGGGTTGCAGAAATCGAGCGCACAGTGCTGAGCGCCCGCCTTCCTAACTCGCGCCCAGGCACCTCTCCTGGGTGCGCGATGCAATAGTTAAATGAGGAGTAGCGCTGCCAAGGAGGCGCTAGGGTCAGTAGCTCGCCCCCTAGCACCTCCTTGCGAGCGAGCGCCCAGGAGAGGTCGGCTGTCAGCGAGTTGGGAAAACGGGCGCTGAATAATTGATCTCCTGCGCTTTCTTTAAAAAAAAAAATTTTAACATTTTAAACTGTGTGGTTCCTCCGACTTAATATCGCCACGATAGCTTCATTAGCATGCATTTACATGTGATGAGCGCTATTAGTTTCACCGCAGGTTGGGCGCGCGTTTTGGACCTGCTAATTGCCTTTTAGCATAAGGGGCTGTGGACCCGCATCTAAATCCCGTGTCCAACCAGGGCTTAAACAGTGCACTGGGCAGAGCTCTCTGTTTTGCATTGGTGAATTGACTTAAACCCCGACTGCAGTGCAAGGGATCGTGTGCTAAAGCAACGTTTCCCGGCCCTCTCCTGGAGACAAACCTAGCCAGTCGAGTTTTCAAGAGTGCCTCAGTGAATATCCATCGGCCCCTAAGAGTTTAAGTACATTAACATGGTAAGGTAGTAAACTACAGTATGCACAGCAAGGTGCTTAGGGTTGTAACTGCCACTCTCTGTAAGTTACCCCACGCCTTCTGTTAAGGGTTGTAACTGCCACTCTGTAGATTACCACCATATTTCTGTTAAGGGTAGTAACTGCCGCTCCATGCAGGTTTCCCCCATGTTTCTGTTAAGGGTAGTAACTGCCGCTCCGTGCAGGTTACCCCCATGTTTCTGTTAAGGGTAATAACTGCCGCTCCGTGCAGGTAACCCCCATGTTTCTGTTAAGGGTAGTAACTGCTGCTCCGTGCAGGTTACCCCCATGTTTCTGTTAAGGGTAGTAACTGCTGCTCCGTGCAGGTTACCCCCATGTTTCTGTTAAGGGCAGTAACTGCCGCTCCGTGCAGGTTACCCCCATGTTTCTGTTAAGGGTAGTAACTTCCACTCCATGCAGGTTACCCCCATGTTTCTGTTAAGGATAGTAACTGCCGCTCCGTGCAGGCTACCCCCATGTTTCTGTTAAGGGTAGTAACTGCCACTCTGTTCAGGTTACCTCCATGTTTCTGTTAAGGGCAGTAACTGCCGCTCCGTGCAGGTTACCCCCATGTTTCTGTTAAGGGCAGTAACTGCCGCTCCGTGCAGGTTACCCCCATGTTTCTGTTAAGGGTAGTAACTTCCACTCCATGCAGGTTACCCCCATGTTTCTGTTAAGGATAGTAACTGCCGCTCCGTGCAGGCTACCCCCATGTTTCTGTTAAGGGTAGTAACTGCCACTCTGTTCAGGTTACCTCCATGTTTCTGTTAAGGACAGTAACTGCCGCTCCGTGCAGGTTACCCCCATGTTTCTGTTAAGGGTAGTAACTGCCGCTCCGTTCAGGTTACCCCCATGTTTCTGTTAAGGGTAGTAACTGCCTCTCCATGCAGGTTACCCCCATCTTTCTGTTGAGTAGTAACTGCTGCTCTGTGCAGGTTACCCCCATGTTACTGTTAAGGGTAATAACTGCCGCTCTGTGCAGGTTACCCCCATGTTACTGTTAAGGGTAATAGCTGCCGCTCCGTGCAGGTTACCCCCATGTTACTGTTAAGGGTAATAGCTGCCGCTCCGTGCAGGTTACCCCCATGTTACTGTTAAGGGTAATAACTGCCGCTCCGTGCAGGTTACTCCCATGTTTCTGTTAAGGGTAGTAACTGCCGCTCCGTGCAGGTTACCCCCATGTTTCTGTTAAGGGAATGTGATAGAGTACATGACAGAAAGCCCTAGACTGCCTTAAAGGACTGCCTCCAGCTATCTGGCCCGGTCCACCTTTAGACAGACAGGAAGGGGATTCTCGGGTGGGGGATTTCCCTGAGGTAAGGGATAAAAAGGTGAAGCCCTGAGAGAGAGAGGAGGCCCCAGGAAGAGGAAGGAAGCTGTAATTAAATGCTGAGTCTATTCTGGACGTTTTCTTTTGCTTGTCAGTCTGCTGAGGTAAGCAGCCATTGTCTTCTGTTCTGCTATATAATTTTGTAAATAAACTGATGAAAAGCAGACCAGAGTCCAGCCTGGTCTGTTCTCCAGCCTACCCCAGCCCTAGACTGCTCCAAGGACATCACATATGGTGGCAGCAGCGGGATATCCTGTTCTAAGCATCTGCACAGACAGGGACCCACACTAGCAAAAAAAAAATTTTTTTTTGTTTTTGGGGCCTGGCTGCAATGGCAGCCACACAGGATTTTTTTTTTTTTGTTTATTGGGCAGGTCCATGTTTTCCTTTACAGGGCTGGTGATTCTGTGCATTCAGTGGTTTCCCTGTGCATTCCTAGATGTACCTCTGCAGGCTCCTGTACCCATACCTGGCAATTTTCCAGATTTCACAGAGAGGATTCCAGAATTCAATACGAATTGATGAGTCTCCAGAGAACCACTAGAAAGGTTCAGGTGCTGACACCAATTGAATCAGTCTGTGCAGGCCGGAATAAGAAAGCTAGTGTTGCATAGCCCCATGAAGGCCAGCAGAAGGAAAGGCAGTGGTGCGTCATATTACACAGCAGCAGGAGCCAAATCTTCCCTCAGGACATAAACAGGTAGGTTCTAGGGTGGAGCTGGTGCTGTTGGACTAGAGAGTGATAGGGAAGAGGAAGAAACAGAAAGTCTGTATGAGAGGCAGAGTGAATGAGAGACTGAGTGTGTATGAGAGAGGCAGGGTCAATGAGAGACTGAGTATGTATGAGAGAAGCAGAGTGAATATGAGATTGAGTGTGTATGAGAGGCAGAGTGAATGAGAGACTGCATGAGAGAGGCAGAGTGAATATGAGATTGAGTGTGTAAGAGGCAGAGTGAATGAGAGACTGCATAAGAGAGTCAGAATGAATATGAGATTGTGTATGAGAGAGGCAGAGTGAGAGACAGTATGTATGAGAGAGGCAGAGAGAATTTGAGATTGAGTATGTATGAGAGAGTGGATGAGAGGCTGAGTGTATATGTTTTACTGTAAACTCCTCTAAGTTCATTTATGCTCCATTAAGCTCCTTTATGCTCCTTTATGTTTCTCTGTTAATTGTTACAATGTAAGCCGCCCCCGAGGTGACAGTTTTACTTCCTTGTACACCGGTGTGATATGTATATTATACAGGAACGTCAGTTTATAAAAACTAAAAATAAATAAATAAATAAATATGAGAGAGGCAGAGTGAATCAGCAATTGAGTGTGTATGAGAGAGGCAGAATGAATGTGAGATTGAATGTGTATGAGAGAGGCAGAGTGAATGAGAGACTGCATGAGAGAGGCAGAATGAATATGAGATTAAGTGTGTATGAGAGAGGCAGAGTGAATGTGAGATTGAATGTGTATGAGAGAGGCAGAGTGAATGAGAGACTGCATGAGAGAGGCAGAATGAATATGAGATTAAGTGTGTATGAGAGAGGCAGAGTGAGAGACAGTATGTATGAGATAGGCAGTGAATATGAGATTGAGTGTGTATGAGAGAGTGTTATAATTAGTGAGGTTTGGGTGGACTCTTGGACACTGTGGCAGCTGACCACGCCCATGGGGGGCAGTCCCATGAGGAGCCACAGGTCAGGCTCAGCTTAGGACACACAAACACAGAGATTGATCTTTTATTAAACAATTTATTTATTTATTTATTTATTTATTTATTTAGGATTTTTATATACCGACATTCTCGATACAAATATCAAATCAGGTTGGTTTCACAATGTGGTGAAACCACCAGAGGTGGCAGTGGTGAGCAGTTGAAGTAGCCCGGCTTGGCTAGTATCCCTCAGGCGCTGGAACAGCGACTCCTCCGGTAGCAGTGCTGTAGTGGAAAGAACTTAGAATAATGAGTACAGGGGAATATGCACAAATCCCCAGTATGGAGAACCCCACGACAGGGAGAGCAGGCCCTCGAGGAGCGAGTACCTGATCCCTGAGAGCTGAGAGGCTTGAAGGTGATGTTCTCACACAGTGGTTCCACGTAGGAGATGGCACCAGGCCTGGAACGGCGGCAGGCCCTCAAGGAGCGAGTACCTGGTTCCAGAGAACAGCTCTGAGGTGAAGATGGTAGTACTCACCGGTGTTGAAGATAGCGAATCCTTCCAGGCAGAAGAGAAGGTAGGAGCAGGCAGCGAGTCAGGGAACATGGGCCCTTGAGGAGCGAGTACCAGTTTCCTGATAGCAACCTGTAAAGCAAGTGCGGCCCCCGAGGAGCAGGTACCCCGTTAGCGTTAAGAGTCCAATAGTAGATTGGAGGCAGAGTAGCTGGGTACGGAGAGTGAATCCCATCCTTAAGGAATTCCCATGCTAACTCAAAGGCTAGCAAACAAAGTAGGCTTTAAATATCCGGGCAGCATGACGTCATCACAGGTGGACGCCCCTGAGGTTCGCGCCAAGTAGGAAATAAGAGTGAGGGCCGAGCGGCGTGCACGCCCTAATGTACAGGCAGAGCATGGCGGGAGGCAGTGCCCAAGCCGGTCCGGGGACGCCGGAGAGGATGGCAGGCAGATGCCATGGCAGCCAGGCATCCGTCAACAGCAAGAGGAGGTGCCAGGAAAGAAAGGTAGGTGGAGTGAAGCTGTCGGGAAGGGATGGTTGCAACATGGAGACAGTGAATATGAGATTGAATGTGTATGAGAGAGGCAGAGTGAATGAGAGACTGTATGAGAGAGGCAGAGTGAATATGAGATTGTGTGTATGAGAGAGGCAGAGGGAATGAGAGTGTGTATGAGAGAAGCAGGGTGAATATGAGATTGTGTATGAGAGAGGCAGAGTGAATATGAGACTGAGTGTGTATGAGAGGCAGAGTGAATGAGAAACTGAGTGTGTATGAGAGAAGCAGAATGAATATGAGATTGAGTGTGTATGAGAGAAGCAGAGTGAATATGAGACTGAGTGTGTATGAGAGAAGCAGGGTGAATATGAGATTGAGTGTGTATGAGAGAGGCAGAGTGAATATGAGACTGAGTGTGTATGACATAGATTATGGAGCGGGGAAGGGTCCCACTCCTTACTATGCTATAAATATACTGTTTGGAACAATCTGCGTATTTGTCATTTGTAATCCACAGAAATCTGCTGACTTTTTAGGGAGTCAAATACTTTTGCAAGTCACTGTATATATTCATGCCTGGGCACTTTCCCTGCAGCGCATGCGTCAACAGGTCCCAAAATGTCTCCAAAATAAAACACATTTTTCCTAAATAATTAAAAGGAAAGCACCATCTAGACCAGGGTTGAGCAAACAGAGCTCCATTCCTCCCACAAGTCTGCTTATATCTCTGTAATAGATATATGTATATGTATACAGTACGTGTGGGTATTTAATTTAATCCTGGTCTGGTCAACCAATTACAAGTAATGAGACAACCAAGCTGCCAATCAGTGTCAGACACACACACACGTGCGCGCAGAGTCTCACAAACTGATTTTTTGATTGCAGAAACTTTATTGGAACAGTAAATCAATAAGTATAATAGTGGTGAACAGTTCTATATATGTGAAAAATCATTCGTATGAGCTCATGCTGATTTTTCTGTATATTCTCTTACCTTGCTATTGGTTTCAATTGCTTTTATGTGCATTAGAAAATGCTTAAAAGATGTTGTACTTTTTGTGATTAGGGCCTGTTTTATAGTTTCCCTGTATTGGGTGAATGACTGCGAGGTCCGGGCTATCACCTTGTGAGGTAGTCTTACACTGGTTCCCGGCTTGCTGACACCCTTATACGAACAATTTTTTACATATAAAGAATGGTTCGCCACCATTATACTTATTGATTTCCTGTTCCTTTTTGTGGTTTTTGATTCTGGTATTGAGGACAATAGGTTGCAGGATTTTTTTTTGTCTCCTAGCTGTAGAAACTTTATTGGCACATACACAGTGACACACACTCTGCCTTTCTCAGACTTTTTCTCCCCGATCTACTCTCTCTCGGACACACCCTCACACCGAGAGCGAGAGAGTGTGCACGCATTTGTGTCAGAGAGAAAGAGAGACACCCACACACACTCTCTCTCTCAGACATAGTCAAAGCGTGTATATGGGTGTCTCTCTTTCTGACACAGACACACACGCACTCTCTCTGTCGTGCTGCTGCTTATGTGCTCACACAGTGAGTGTTCCCGCCCCAGCACTGCTGCATCATGGTGTCAAGTTCTTCCTTGCTGCCTGCCCTTCCCCCATTCTGCAGCCGCCCCTCCCTTTCCCAATCTAACTCTTCAGGACATTTGCTGGTTCTGCAGCCAGCTGCTCCTCTCAGAGCTCAGTCCAGTCACCTCAGGCAGAAAACTCCCCAACGTTGCTCAGGCACTTCCTCCTGGCTAACCCTCCCCCTCTCTTCCTGTGCCTGTAATTTGCCTCCACTTCCCTGCCACCCTCCCACCACTCTATTGCATTCCCCTTGTCTGTGCTCCTCATAGTCTGCTGCTTTTATGGTTCCCCAGACTCAGCTCTGCCTTCTTACTCCAGGGGACAGGGGGCTAGAAGTGATCCATACTGTTCCCTGGGCTTTTAAAAAGTGAAAAGTAAGCCCTGGCTGAAACGGGAGAGCCACTAACCCAAAGCAACACAGCTCCAGACGGAAACCTGCTTTCTCTTGTGGAATCAGTGCAGCCAGGGCTGGTGCAAGGGTATTAGGTATCCTAGGCAAACCTTGCACCTTACACACACTCCAGGTCTCATCCTTCCCACAAACAATGAAAAATTATGCATTTATAGTAACAGATTTTACTTAAAAAAACATTCAAAATACTCTTCTAAGGTAAAAATATCACATACAACATGCATATTATTTACATGCACTGCAAAAAAGACACCTGCAGCCATATGATATCAGGCCTATTGTAAAGCGTGTTGGGCTGGCTCGAACCTCAAGAGGGCTTTAAGTAAAAACTGAATTACCAAATAGTAAACCTCTCATACGAAAACAGCACTAACTGCCAGCACTCAAACAGTAACAACCCTACCTATGAAAAGGCAATAATGCAAATACTACACACGTAACCCTTTAAAACCCCTCCTGTGCGTAAATTACGCGCGAAACCCTTTAAAACACCTCCTGTGCATACCGAGCCTCTTTTGCATAGACCCGGCGACGCGCAGAAGCCCCGGGATGCGCCTATGTCCCGGGGCTTGAAAAAGGGGGCGGGGCGTGGGTGGGGCATTTGCCGCTGTGACTGGGATCATGGGCCGGCCATTGGCCGGCGCACGCAACCTACGCCTACGGAGGCAGGCACAACTTCTAAGTTAAAGATAAGGTACAGTTAGGTAGGGCTGGGGGGTGGGTTAGGTAGGGGAAGGGAGGGGAAGGGAGGGGAAGGTGGGGGTGGGTGGAAGGAAGCGGCCTCGGAAGGAACGGAGGAAGGCTGTGCTGCTTGGCGCACGCAAGTTGCACAATTGTGCACCCCCTTGCCCGCACCGACCCTGGATTTCAAAACATGCACGTGGCTGCGCGCGCATGTTATAAAATCGGGCGTAGATTTGTGCGCGCTGGGTTGCAAGTACAAATCTACGCTCACGCCTAAATCTTAAAATCCAGCCCTGTGTGTCTGTGAGCCTGTATGTCTATGAATGAGTATATGTGTGTGTCTGTGAGCCTGTATATGTGTGTGTCTGTGAGCCTGTATGTGTGTGAATGAGTATATGTGTGTGTCTGTGAGCCTGTATATGTGTGTGTCTGTGAGCCTGTATGTGTGTGAATGAGTATATGTGTGTGTCTGTGAGCCTGTATGTGTGTGAATGAGTATATGTGTGTGTCTGTGAGCCTGTATGTGTATGAATGAGTATACGTGTGTGTCTGTGAGCCTGTATGTGTGTGAATGAGTATATGTGTGTGTCTGTGAGCCTGTATGTGTGTGAATGAGTATATGTGTGTGTCTGTGAGCCTGTATGTGTATGAATGAGTATACGTGTGTGTCTGTGAGCCTGTATGTGTGTGAATGAGTATATGTGTGTGTCTGTGGGCCTGTATGTGTATGAATGAGTATATGTGTGTGTCTGTGGGCATATGTGTGAATGAGTATATGTGTGTGTGTCTGTGAGCCTGTATGTGTATGAATGAGTATATGTGTTTGTCTGTGAGCCTGTATGTGTATGAATGAGTATATGTGTGTGTGTCTGTGAGCCTGTATGTGTATGAATGAGTATATGTGTGTGTCTGTGAGCCTGTATGTGTATGAATGAGTATATGTGTGTGTGTCTGTGAGCCTGTATGTGTATGAATGAGTATATGTGTGTGTCTGTGAGCCTGTATGTGTATGAATGAGTATACGTGTGTGTCTGTGAGCCTGTATGTGTATGAATGAGTATAGTGTGTGTCTGTGAGCCTGTATGTGTATGAATGAGTATATGTGTGTGTCCGTGAGCCTGTATGTGTGTGAATGAGTATATGTGTGTGTCTGTGGGCCTGTATGTGTATGAATGAGTATATGTGTGTGTCTGTGGGCATATGTGTGAATGAGTATATGTGTTTGTCTGTGAGCCTGTATGTGTATGAATGAGTATATGTGTGTGTGTCTGTGAGCCTGTATGTGTATGAATGAGTATGTGTTCAGTGAGCCTGAATATATGTGAATGAGCATCTTTGTGTGTCTGTGAGCCTGTATGTGGATGAATGAGCATCTGTGTGTGTCTGTGGGCCTGTATGTGTGTGAATGAGTATATGTGTGTGTCTGTGGGCCTGTATGTGTATGAATGAGTATACGTGTGTGTCTGTGAGCCTGTATGTGTATGAATGAGTATATGTGTGTGTGTCTGTGAGCCTGTATGTGTATGAATGAGTATATGTGTGTGTCTGTGAGCCTGCATGTGTGTGAATGAGTATATGTGTGTGCCTGTGAGCCTGTATGTGTATGAATGACTATATGTGTGTGTGTCTGTGAGCCTGCATGTGTATGAATGAGTATATGTGTGTGTCTGTGAGCCTGTATGTGTATGAATGAGTATATGTGTGTGTCTGTGAGCCTGTATGTGTATGAATGAGTATATGTGTGTGTGTCTGTGAGCCTGTATGTGTATGAATGAGTATATGTGTGTGTCTGTGAGCCTGTATGTGTGTGAATGAGTATATGTGTGTGCCTGTGAGCCTGTATGTGTATGAATGACTATATGTGTGTGTGTCTGTGAGCCTCCATGTGTATGAATGAGTATATGTGTGTGTCTGTGAGCCTGTATGTGTATGAATGAGTATATGTGTGTGTCTGTGAGCCTGTATGTGTGTGAATGAGTATATGTGTGTGTCTGTGAGCCTGTATGTGTATGAATGAGTATATGTGTGTGTGTCTGTGAGCCTGTATGTGTATGAATGAGTATATGTGTGTGTCTGTGAGCCTGTATGTGTGTGAATGAGTATATGTGTGTGTCAGTGAGCCTGTATGTGTATGAATGAGTATATGTGTGTGCCTGTGAGCCTGTATATGTGTGAATGAGTATATGTGTGTGTGAGTGGGCATGGTTGTGAATGAGTGGCTAAAGGAGCTATGTGCATGTGTGTTGTGTATGTGCATATATGAGAAAGAGGAGAAAGTTTATGGCCTTCTCCTGTTTCTCCCTCCCTCTAATCCACAAGAATCGCAGGGTGACTGGAAATCAAAAGTTCCCAGGTGTGGAGAGTGGGGGATTTTTTATCCTTATTAGTTTTAATTGTTGGATGTTATTTGATGTGTCTGCTTTTTAAAGCATTTATTTGTGTTTGGGAAAGTTTAAAATATTTGCATATGAGTTTTTAATGATTAGAAGATCCATATTCAAAGCATTTAAACAGTAAATGCAGAAGTTATCCAGCTGAATGAACATCTGGGCACATAAAGGTGAACTTTAAAAACCCAATTAGGGGATACATGAATATATTGGGCCAGTGCGCACTGAGCAGGTTATAAAAGCCACCCAGATACGCGCATATTTGCCACTGCGGGCGGGGCATGGGCGTTCCTGGATTTAAACTTGGAATTTACGTGTAAATACTTCTGCGCACAGGCAGACGCCTGGGTCCCCTGCCGCGGATGAAAAACAAAAACATCTAGGCAGACCAGGCGGATTTTAAAGGTCGGAACGAACAGGGGAGAAGGGAGGCTATTAAGCTAGGGAGTTTGGAATTCCTGTCCCTTAACTGGGCAAACTGGGAACAAACTGGGATATCGAGCAACGGCGTCAGCACGCTTCTCTTTTAAAATGCCCCCACTTACGCGGTCGAAGCAGCATTTGCGTGCACAGGTGCACATCCACTTAAAATTGCGTGCACGTGTGATTGTGGTCAGGCTATTTTATAGTATGCAGACATATACGTACGTATGTTATAAAATGGCCTGCACGCCATGAGGAATGGTAATAGTTCTGTTTTTGCATTGTTGCATAGAGAGTCTTTCTTATTTATTTATTTTCAATATTTCTGGACTGCCTATCAAAATATCTTGGTGGTTTACAATAAAATACATCTATAAATTCATACAATAAATATTCAATAAAACAAACTAAAACAAATATACATAAACAACCAGTATTACAAAAAAAATAGAACTAAAACGCAATAAAACTAAGGTCAAGTAAAAACAAAAACAATAATTATTAGTAAAACCCCAATGCATTTTGTGGCTACAAGAACTCGCAGCATAAAATCAAATAGCAAAGGTTTATTTGCTTCTAACTGGAACAACAGTCTTTTTGTATTACTATTACTACTACTAAACATTTCTGTAGCACTACTCAACAACAAACAAGAGACAGTCCCTGCTCAATAGAGCTTACACTCTTTCTTCTTGCGGTTTCCAGTTTAGATTTTGTTTGCACGTTTTTGTTTATGCTTTAGGGCAGGGGCGGCCAACTCCAGTCCTCAAGAGCCACACACAGGCCAGGATATCTGCAACGAATATGCATGAGACAGATTTGCATGCACTGCCTCTCTATCTCATTCATATTCATTGTGGATCTCCTGAGAAACCTGGCCTTCTGTGGCTCTCCAGGACTGGAGTTGGCCTCCCCTGCTTTAGGGTCTCCCTGTTCTGCGTTTGTAAGGCTCTGTCTGAATTCTGCATGTGTGACTGAGGTGAGGGATTCTGCTAGAAGCAGGTACTATTTCTAAGTACAGATCTATTGCATCCTGGCTTTTTCTATTTTCCTGATAGGATAGGGCCTGGTATAATATTTGCTGTATTGTCTTTTCATAGGGAGGCTGTTACTGTTTGAGTTACGACAGCTCGTGTTAAATTTGTACGGGAGGTTTACTGCATTGTATTGTAATTGTAATTCAGTTTTACTAATGGCTTTCTGCGCACCAAACCCACACCTAACGGGTGATAAAATAGCCCTAATGCCACATTGCTTCCCAGTGTTCTTTTTTGCCCCTCAGTAGTGCATGTAAATATAATATATATGATGTAAGTGCTATTTTTACCTTAGAATGTTATTTTTCATTAAAACCTGTTATTGTACAGGTGTCATTTTTGATTATGTTGGGAGGTTTTGGGGAGAGGGGAAGGGAGCTAAGGTTGCAAGGTTCCCCTAGGGTACCTAATACCCTTGCACCAGCCCTGCAATGATTTCCAAATCTGCTTCTACCATTAGGACTTGAAGATCCAGAATTTTATTGCACAGACGCTGAGCATTTGTGTTCAGCTTTTCAGCTCTGTCCCCTTGCGTCACTCGCACCTGCTTTCTTTTTCCTATCCTGATGCTCCAGAGTAGACCAGGAGAGCTCTTTGCTTTCTGGATTTTCCCCCTAGGTGAGAGCTTTATGACCACCACCCCTTTCTCCAATTCAAACGCCGGTCAATTTGTAATTTGAATTTCTCGCTTGGAATCCTTTTTCCAGAGACAGAGAGAGGCTGGGCATCATGGCACTGCCGCCATCAGGTCTCGCTGTATCTAAACCTTTCCTCTCTGCACCATGTATTGAAGTCGTCTACACAGCACAGCCTCTCCTCTCCCTCAGCGTGAGCAGGCAGTGCCTCTGAAAATGCCATGCACCTTGCCAGGTGGCTAAGGTTATGTCCCAAATTCTTGCACGCCCTCTGCAATGCACCAACTCCATTGCTAACTAGCAGGCCGACACAGTAAAGTTCACGGGAGAGCGCCCGCTGTCCTGGCACACGCACAGGCCAGTGTCCTGTGCGCGTGATACAGTAAAACAAAATATTTAAATTAGGGCCCGCGGTAAAAAGAGGCGCTAGGGACACCAGCGCGTCCCTAGTGCCTCTTTTTGGACAGGAGCGGCGGCTGTCGGCAGGTTTGACAGCCGACGCTCAGTTTTGCCGGCATTGGTTCTCAAACCCGCTGACAGCCACGGGCTCGGAAACCGGACGCCAGCAAAATTGAGCGTCCGGTTTTCAAGCCACGGGCTGATTTAAAATTTTTTTTTTATTATTTTAAAATTTTTTTTAACTTTTGGGACCTCTGACTTAATATCGCCATGATATTAAGTTGGAGGGTGCACAGAAAAGCAGTTTTTACTGCTTTTCTGTGCACTTCCCCAGCGCCAGCAGAAATTAACGCCTGTACTGTATCGGCCTGTAGGCCGTTTAACCCCAAGTGGCTAATAACATCAGTCAGAATCTGGTTTGCATTCTTCCTAGCTGAGGATCCTGTTAGGCATACAGTTCTATTCTCTCTCTGCAAAGGTGCTCCCAAATTAATGCCTCTCACAACAGTCATCCAGCCGAAGGAGTTGTTGGGTTTTTTTTTTTATTTTGAGGTGCGTTGGGTTATTTTGTGTTCAGTGGGTGACTTTCTTCAGCTCTGATACCAGCTGAGAGGTCATTTCTGGCAGGTCTTCTGCTTTAAGGCATTTTGTACAGACGTAATCGGAGGATGATGCTTCTCGTTGACAGATCTGACCCTACCAGAGCCATCTATTCCTGTTTTTTTTGGGATGCTTGATGGAAGTGGGGCCAGATTATCTGGAAGCTGTATTAGTCTATTCCTCTTGAAGCTGAGTTAATTGCCTTTTTTTCAAGGCAATAGCTGTAGACAAATGAAGCAAGCTTTGAGCCTGCAGGGTCTGCTTCAGGACCAGAGCACAGAATTGTGTCAATTAGTTTCTATGTGGAACAACATTATTATTGTAAAGGTTTGGGAAAATCCCTATGTTACCCCTTAATTTGACTGGACAAAGTATGACCTATACCTTTGGAAGAATATTTAAGGAATTCAGGGAACAGGGATGGGTGGCTGAGGAGCAGAGTGGGAAGATAAATAAACACATTCAGAATCCCTGCAGAGAGAGAGACTTCCTGGCAACCTGAATCCAACCTGTAATACAGATTGCAACTCTTGTCAACCTCACTAATACTAAAAGCAGACAGAAAAACAAAACAAAAAACCAACTCTCCAGACTTTTACAGCAAAACTTCAAAACAGCAGCTTAATATAGAGGCGCCAGAATCAAAACAGAACAGCTAATAAGTCTCAGGGTTTATGAAAGCACGTTTCACTGCTGTTCAGAACTGTGGTCTGGACAGCGCCTGTGACACACGGGCAGACGCCCACGTCAAAACGAAAAGCACCGATAACAGGTTTTGCAAGATGAAAATACCCTTTGTTTACGCAAGATGGCGGTAAAGTTCCATGAAAGGCTGATCCTCAGCGCTGGAAGGGCCAGCACAGGCGGATTTCCCGTTACCACAGGGACAGACAGCAGCTCTTCACTACCTTACTTAATATGAAGTATGCATTTGTCGAATTAATTCATTTAAATTGTTTATGGTCCTGTACTGAAGGTCACTTAGAGAATGCAATAAAACTGACTTCTCCTTGGTACTCAGTTAATTGCAAATCTGTTTCTGGTACCTGTGGCTCTGAACAATAGTATTGCAAAGCCCTACTGACTCGTGCGTTCTGGTGCATATCAAGGCACACTCGCTGCCAGACAAAGTTAAAGCAGCACATTATCTGTTTCCAAGCAGAGAAAAAAATCATTGTCCTCTGTGCCATTCACAGGATGTTTTTTTGGTTCTTGAGGAGGTAAGAGTATTTACAGGTTTTCTAAAAAGTTTTCTTAACCATTTTTAATCTAAATAAATCAGGATTGATGCTGTGCTGATATTCATCAGAGCCCCATGCATGTGTCACGCGGATGCACATCAATCATGAATACAGCACGGACAGCTGAAGAGCAGAGCTTCATTAGAATCCTATTCGGGCATCACCAAGAATAAAAGAAGTTGCCTTAGGGGATGAGTCCGTGGGTCCATCAAGCCCAGCATCCTGTTTCCAATCCAGGCTACAAGTACCTGGCAAGTACCCAACATTAAATAGATTCCATTTGTGTATCACCGATACATGCAAAACATGAATACTGCATGGACAGGTGAAGAAACGATTCTGAACAGGGAAAATTAAAAAAACAAAGGGCATAAGATCATAATAAAAACTGCATACATTAAACATGGGAAAGGACAGGAAATGAAATAGACACAACAAGAATCAAGAATTAGATAAAAGAGGATGCAGTAAAGTCTGGAAATGGACAGGATGTTCTGTTGAGCAATCTAACTAATCCTGTGGCTTTAAATATTCACCACCCAAGCAGCTGCAAATCACAAAGAGCAGGCAAGAAGTGTAGCCAGCAAGCAGGCAGTGAGTATAACCAGCAGGCAGACAGACATTTTAACCAGTGAGCAGTCAGGGAGTGTAACCAGCAGGCAGACAGACATTTTAACCAGTGAGCAGTCAGGGAGTGTAACCAGCAGGCAGACAGACATTTTAACCAGTGAGCAGTCAGGGAGTGTGACCAGCAGGCAGACAGACATTTTAACCAGTGAGCAGGCAGGGAGTGTAACCAGTAGGCGGACAGACATTTTAACCAGTGAGCAGGCAGGGAGTGTAACCAGCAGGCGGACAGGCATTTTAACCAGTGAGCAGTCAGGGAGTGTAACCAGCAGGCAGACAGGCATTTTAACCAGTGAGCAGTCAGGGAGTGTAAGCAGCAGGCGGACAGACATTTTAACCAGTGAGCAGTCAGGGAGTGTAACCAGCAGGCAGACAGGCATTTTAACCAGTGAGCAGTCAGGGAGTGTAACCAGTAGGCGGACAGACATTTTAACCACTGAGCAGGCAGGGTGTGTAAGCAGCAGGTGTGAAGATGGGGAGGAGGAACTGTATGGAAAGGAGGTAACCGGGTGTCTGAGAGCTGAATTCATACAAAATTCATAGAAATCAGTGAGATTTAGAATTAAAAAGCCGTGCAGGTGAAATACCTTTAGTTTGCATTTTGTATTTCACCTGTGTGGTAAAGGCCACCACTGCTGGCGGGGAGAGTGGACACAGCCTTGACCCCCAACACCCTCTCATACCTTCCGTTTGGGATTGAGGGGAGTGAAGGTGAGCTGAGTGTGGACAGTCCTGGCCAGCAGAGTGACACCGCTCCTCTCATGATGGAGGATCCACGGACGTGATTTACATCTGTGGCACAGCAGCCAGCTCAGCAGATTGGTCCAATTTCAGTGCCTACGTTTGCATATCTCTGCTGCAACAGAAGAGAGGTGAATGAAAGCACAGCCGAGGAGATTGCAACAGTGGCATAAAACAGAAAGATCTGAGACGTTTCATCTCATTTAAAGCTCTTTGTAGTCCCTTTGCCTTTCAATATTCCTCTGTGGTGGTGCAGCAATAGATATGCAAACTGAAGCAGCAAGCTTGACTGATTTTGCTGGCATCTGCTGACCCCTCTACAGGTATCCACCCCTGCAGTGTGCACCGGCACCCGGAGGCCTCCGTGCACCTTCTGACAGCAAACCCGAAGGTCCTGGATCCAGCCCGTCCCTGCTGCACCCAGCCAGGCTGATCCACGGCACAGGCCACGAGGTGCGTTCGATGACCTGGCTTCCCTCAGCCGGGGCATTTTGGTAGGGAAATGCCCCATGAGTGGTTCCAGTGCTCATATGTTATCCCTTCCTCTCACGTGGCAAAGCGCGCCAGTCTGCAGGCTTCCTTCACCTCTGAGGACGCAGCAAGCCCCGATGCTGGCAGGAGTTATCGGCCTTCGGAGACAGTCCTCCAACTAAGACCGCTCTCTTGAAGACTTGCAGTGCTGCAGCCTGTCGAGTGCGTCCTTGTATCTGCTCTGTACGCTGGGTGAACTCTTGTGAGCTTGTTGGCTTCTGTTGCTCAGTCCTGGAGAATGCTGTGCACTGTGTGCAGTCCCTCTATAAATCCCAATAGCAATGATCAGAGAGCTGATTGAT
>NC_042621.1:304050932-304058432 GCF_901001135.1 Rhinatrema bivittatum
CTAGGTTTGCACTGCATGCAGAGTGGCTTTTTTGGTTTTCCATTCCAGTTTCTGTCTCCATATTTATAATGTGTGGTCTTTCTGTACTTGGTGAAGGTCAGTTCTGGGTGTGTGACAGAGGTGAGATATTTTACTAGCATGTAGGCTTTTGTATCAATCTTATTTGTTGTGTTTTCTCAATAGGACATGCATTAGTGGTAAATTACTGTCTTTTCATAAGAAGGGCTATTGTGCCTGGTAGTAAAGGGAGTTTGTTTTGCTTTTACTGAGATGTCATCAGAACCAGAATATCTTTTTTTGTATGGCGAGTTGTACAGGGTAATGCCCTAGATCTGCTCTGCACTCATTGCGGGGGGTTGAGGGGATTCCTGTGGATGCAGAGTGCATGTTTACATTTAGCCCCGTGACGGTCACATGCTCAGTGTGTCACGCATGTGAGAACCATCTGTCAGGTGTGTCCCGGCCAAAAAAAGGTTGAGAACCACTGTCTTAGAGGATGGACAATGACAATGCAGCAATCCACAGCAATGGTGGTCAGGATGAAGGTAGACACGGACACTGAGACCGGCTGCATGAAGAGTACAAAGTAGCACATGGTCCTTCCAAAGATCCAGCCCTGAAATTCAAAGATATAGGCTAAAGTGAGGGGGGGGGATGCAGGTGGTGCACATCAAGACATCGGAAAGGGATGAGATTTCCTATGAAAAGGTTGGTGACATTGTGCATTTTCTTAATTCTTAAAATGACATAAACCAAGAGGCAATTGCTGATCATCCCTATGACCACAACTGTGATATACAGGGAAAATATCAGCGCCTTTAGCTGCTGAATGAGCTGCAATCCCTGAGAAAATGCAAACATCTCATTCAGTAGAAGTAGCTGGGTTGCTGTAGACTTTGGTTAATATAAGTTGTGTGTGTAGACCCCAGATCTTCTTCCAGTTCTGTCATTCTAACCTTAAAAATGAAAAAAGCAAAAAGCTTGATACTTAAATATGACTGGCCATGCCTGCTGTATGGACACTAAAACAAATTTTAGATTAAACAACTAAACAATGATAATTACAAGTAAAAGCATCCAGATGTGAGTGAGTGTTGAAAGCATCTAACCTGCGATCGGTGACTTAACAGTTTACCTGTCCTTTACTGTATTTTAAGCAGAAACCTCACACTCTCATGCTTTATCCAAAAATTGGGAACTATTACTTCTTAATCAGTCAGTCCAGCAGGAGAGAAGAGTTTAACAGTGACTGATGAATGAGACTGTCATTGGCAAGAGCATCCCCTTGTTTCACAATGAGAAGCTGGGTAGTTATAGGTTCACTTCATATCAATCTCTTAATTTCCCATTCCAGGCTGATGCCTGTTTTAACACACAAATTTACAGCTTCATCTTGTGCTAGTCAGAGATAGAGAAGTTCAGTACCCTCAGACTGTGTGTGTGCATGTGTGTGTATGTGTGAAGGAGGGGTTCAGCACAATCAGACCATGTGTGTGTGTGTGTGTGTGTGTGTGAAAGAGTGAAAGGATTCAGCATGCTTAGACTGTGTGTGTGTGTGAGAGAGCGAGAGAGAAGGATGGATTCAGCGCACTCAGAGGGTGTGCACGTGTGAATGTGCATGTGTGTGTGTGTATATATGTGTATGTGTGTGTATGTGTGAAGGAGGGGTTGAGCACAATCAGACCATGTGTGTGTGTGTGTGTGTGTGAAAGAGTGAAAGGATTCAGCATGCTTAGACTGTGTGTGTGTGAGAGAGCGCACTCAGACGGCGTGTGCATGTGCGTGTGTGTATATGTATGTGAAAGAGGGGTTTAACACGTTCAGACTGAAGGTGTGCATAGGTATGTATGTGAAAGAGGGCTTCAGCACCCGCAGACCTTGATAAAATTAAGATTCCCATTAGGAATGATTAAATGTCTTTAAAACATGTGGCAAGATGGATTTGATCCTTCTGTCCCTTAAGTCAGTATTGGGGGTTCTTTTCAGAATTAGAGAAGCGGTAACTGCAAGAATCCACAATCTGGCTCCTAAAGTTTGGTAGAAAGCAGAAAAGAAATAAGGAGAAATTGTAGGGAAAGTAGAACCACCTTGGAAAGAGAAGCAGAGGAGTGTACAAACAGCATTTTCTGCTGTAGCCAATGGCAGCCATTGAGGTGATTCAAGTTATCACTTCAGCACCATGTGCAGTCGGACAGCGACAGAAGGGAGTCGATGCTCAGCACCATGGACAGCACCCGAACTCACAGACCGCTGCCAGTTATAATGGTGGTATAATTATTTTGGCTACTCAAATCATATATCACACAACTATCAACTCAAAACCATACAAAGTGACATATATTTTCTTTATTACATAGAAAAAATATTACAACAATCTTTAAATATTTAACATATTACCCACAAAAATATGTATCTAAAAATTCTCCCTCCATTCATACATCATACATACCCTTTCATACTTCCACTATCTTCATAAAAACAACTTCCTTTCTTACAATATATTATAAATATGAAATACAATTTGTTAAATAAGCAGAGAAAATCCCATTTATCATGAACTGATATGTACGTTTTGAGGACGTACAGGTAAAAGCTATCTATTGTCTCTTGAAGCATGTAATTTTAAAAATTTCTTTGATAAATTTATTGAACATTATGTTAATTTGATTCTATTAAACTTTATAGATAAGCTCCTTTCAGAAATATGTGATGAGCATGAACAGATGAGCAGTAGGAGATTCGTTTATATATCTCCTGAGGAAGCCTGTTGGCGAAACATGTTGAGAGAACAAGAAAACAAGAAAGAATAACAGAAGAATTGAGAAATTTGTTGTTTTCTAAATGAGTGATAATTCATGATAAATGGGATTTTCTCTGCTTATTTAACAAATTGTATTTCATATTCATAATATATTGTAAGAAAGGAAGTTGTTTTTATGAAGATAATAGAAGTATGAAAGGGTATGTATGATGTATGAATGGAGGGAGAATTTTTAGATACATATTTTTGTGGGTAATATGTTAAATATTTAAAGATTGTTGTAATATTTTTTCTATGTAATAAAGAAAATATATGTCACTTTGTATGGTTTTGAGTTATAATGGTGGGCCAAATGTGCCTTAGGGTACCAAGCTGAAATAAAAGCACTCATATAGGGAGTGTCACTTCTAAGCCCCCAAACACCCGCGGCTCAGCAGCAACCCTTTCACTCCAGCATAGATGGATTTCTGTTTATTTTATTTATTTGATGTATATTCGGCTTTTCCACACTTCAAAATGGATTGCATCCAGGTACTGTAGGTATTTCCTTGTCCCCAGAGGGCTCACAATCTAAGAGGCCGAAGCAAGAAATGTGCGCAGAAAATGGGTGCTCAGTGTTGAGTACCCGTTTTCCTTTCGTGCGCCCAGCCACTTCTCCTGGGCTCACGATCCAAGATTAAAATGAGGGGCTGTGCTAAAAAGGAGGCGCTAGGGACAAATGTACATCTATAGCGCCTCCTCAGCATCGGGCACACTGGAGAGGTGGCTGTCAGGTGGGCTGTCAAGCCGGTTGGGAAAATGGATGCCCAGTCTACAAGTGTCTGTTTTCTCCTGCTATCGGCATCTACATGCACAAGAGCCTGGACCATGTATCTTGTGTGGTATTGGACACCCAACATTTTTTTTCAAATAATTAAAAATATATATACTGCTTTATTTGGTTCCTCTTATATACTATTAGGAGGGATCACAGAAAGCAAGATTCTTCTTATTTTTCAATGCGCCATTGAGTGTGGCATACCTTTATACCTGCCCTGGGCTGGTGTAAACTTTGCTGCATTGCAAGGGTACATTGGCCATGAAGAAAATGTATTGGATCATGGGGATTAGCTAATAGCCTCATCTACATGGATTTCCATGTGATACATTGCAGGAGGACCTTTCGAGACTGGAAGATTGGGCATCTGAATGGCAGATGAAATTTAATGTGGATAAGTGCAAGGTAATGCATATAGGGAAAAATAACCCATGCTATAGTTACACAATGTTAGGTTCCATAGTAGGAGCTACCACCCAGGAAAAAGATCTAGGTGTCATAGTGGATAACACATTGAAATCGTCGGTACAGTGTGCTGCGGCAGTCAAAAAAGCAAACATAATGTTGGGAATTATTAGGAAGGGAATGGTGAATAAAACGGAAAATGTCATAATGCCTCTGTATCGCTCCATGGTGAGACCGCACCTTGAATACTGTGTACAGTTCTGATCGCCACATCTCAAAAAAGATAGAGTTGTGATGGAAAAGGTACAGAGAAGGGCTACCAAAATGATAAAGGGGATGGAACAGCTCCCCTATGAGGAAAGGCTGAAGAGGTTAGGACTTTTCAGCTTGGAGAAGAGACGACTGAGGGGGGGATATGATAGAGGTCTTTAAGATCATGAGAGGTCTAAAATGGGTAGATGTGAATCAGTTATTTACTCTTTCGGATAATAGAAAGACTAGGGGGCACATGAAGTTAGCAAGTTGCACATTTAAAACTAATTGTAGAAAATTATTTTTCACTCAGCACATAGTTAAACTCTGGAATTCATTGCCAGAGGATGTGGCTAAGGCAGTCAGTGTAACTGGATTTAAAAAAGATTTGGATAATCTTCTAGATCAGAAGTCCATAAACTGCTATTAATAAGCAATAGTAGCTTAAGATTTATTTAATATTTGGGTACTTGCCAGGTTCTTATGGCCTGGATTGGCCACTGTTGGAAACAGGATGCTGGGCTTGATGGACCCTTGGTCTGACCCAGTATGGCATGTTCTTATGTTCTTATGTTCTTATTCTTCATAGGAAAACACACTTTTTTCAGTTTGCAAATAGAATATATCAGAAGGCTACAGACTCCCAGCCAGTGTGAAATACCAATGGGTGGGTTCTCAACACATAGGTGCTCAGTTTTGTTTTAAACTTGTAAATTAGTTGGGAGGAGAAGTGGTAGTTGGAAGCTGCTGAATCAGGCGACGCCACCCCCCACACCCAGCAAGCAAACGAGGTTAAGTGGAGAAACACTCAAAGCTACACACAAACCAGACTACGATTGCATGGCATCTTAAATAAAAGTTTATGTATAGCTCGCTTTTCCTGGAAGCTCAAAGCTGATAACAATAATGATTTAAAAAGTAAACAGTGTATTTTATTAGCAATTTTCTAGGCCCAACAAAGCGTGAGTTGTTTGCTACGACCTCTACTTATTTGCCTATATTTTCTAGGCATTCGTCTTCCCCAAACATATTCTCACAGCTTTTCCATTCTGTCCCCCCCCCCACGCTCTCTCCTCCCCTTGTTAACTCTCAGCAGGAGCAGGCAGCACAGGAGCTGCGGACGAGGCAGCGGGGTGAGCAGCGTGCAGTGGCAGCAGCAGAGGCTGTGCTTGCGGAAAGATGGTCATCAGGATCGTCTTCTGCTCCTCCCTGACCTTCTGCCCCTGCTGAACCATTCCCAGCATCCTCTGCTCCTCCCTGACCTTCTGCCCCTGCTGAACCATTCCCATCATCCTCTGCTCCTCCTTGAGCTTCTGCCCCCGCTGAACCACTCCCAGCATCCTCTGCTCCTCCTTGAGCTTCTGCCCCCGCTGAACCATTCCCATCATCCTCTGCTCTTCCTTGACCTTCTGCCCCCGCTGAACCATTCCCATCATCCTCTGCTCCTCCCTGACCATGTGCCCCCGCTGAACCATTCCCATCATCCTCTGCTCTTCCTTGACCTTCTGCCCCCGCTGAACCATTCCCATCATCCTCTGCTCCTCCCTGACCATGTGCCCCCGCTGAACCATTCCCAGCATCCTCTACTCCTCCCTGACCTTCTGTCCCCGCTGAACCATTCCCATCATCCTCTGCTCCTCCCTGACCTTCTGCCCCTGCTGAACCATTCCCATCATCGTCTGCTACTCCTTGACCTTGTGCCCCCGCTGAACCTTTCCCATCATCCTCTGCTCCTCCCTGACCTTCTGTCCCCGCTGAACCATTCCCATCATCCTCTGCTCCTCCCTAACCTTCTGTCCCCGCTGAACCATTCCCATCATCCTCTGCTCCTCCCTGACCTTCTGCCCCCGCTGAACCATTCCCATCATCCTGTGCTCCTCCCTGACCTTCTGCCCCCGCTGAACCATTCCCATCATCCTCTGCTCCTCCATGAATCACCTTCATAGTTATCATTCTCTTCTCCTCCCTGACCTTCTCCCCTTGCAGGAGGGTCCTCATCATCTTCACCACCTTCTTCTTCATCTCGACCTTCTGCCCCTGTTGGACCACCTTCATCGTCTTTCATCTTCTCATTCTTCTGCTCGTGAATAAAAGAATACATAAAGTTTTTTGTTCCCTTTTCCTAATGTTTATTTGTTTGGTGCAGAGGAAATGGCTACGGTATTACCCTGACAATACATCTCATCCACTAATGTGATGGCGTTGACAGAATTTCATCCTTCAGTGGTTTTGGATTGCAATACAGTATTCCCCTGACTTCCCATCTCAGAGCTCCCCAGGCCCTATGACTCCCTCTGTGAAATGTCAGAAAGACAGCCGCAGTTATTTCCGTCATGGCTAAGGTTTGGGGGGGGGGGGGGGGCATGTGGCAACAAACACGCCCTGCTGTGGCTGGACTTACCTATTCCTTGGAGGTCTTGCGAGGATTTTACACCTCTGCTTCCTAACTGCATTATTGCTGATTATTGCTAAACAAAGAGTTTATATTTTCCATGTTCCTTGAGTCAGTGCCTGTTTTTTCTATTCCTTTACTTTTTGGATGGTGATATAAAAGTCACGCAATGTGCTGCCCTGACACTGCACATTGGATAAGTGTGTTCCAGACCCTAGGGCTTCTCAGCTTTATCCATATTATTCAATGCACGGGGCCAGGCGCTGAAGCAGAGGCTAAAGCAGCTCAGTGTGGCACAAGGGCAGTGAAAGAATGATGCCGCACGGTCCCTGTGGCCGACTCCCCTCCGAGGACGCACAAACCGGTTTTTACTTATAATGGGGCCTGATGCAATACGGTGCGCTCAGCCGAGAGCACCGCATAACCCGCAGTCGGACGCGGGTTAAATAGGCGCTAATCCACCTCCTAATGCAATAGGGGGATTAGCGTCTATTTAACGCGCGTCCGACGCGGAGTGAATGAGATAGCGCTCATCTCATGCAAATGCATGTAAACGAGGCTATTACTCATTCACGCCAAATGCAAAAACATAAATGTGCGTCTCAGATGGCCTCATGGAAGACCGATGCCGATATATGCTCGGCGTCTGTGTTCATAACTGGCAGACCGTCGGTAACCGCGGGGTCGCTAGCAAGACCCCCTTGCGGGCACCATGCGCATGTTAAGAAAGCGGGCGCTGAAAAGTCAGCGCCCGCTTTCCGCATTTAATATCGCATCGGCCCCAATGCGTGTATCCCACGTAAGGAGAAGGAGAAGGGCGCACAGCTGCGAGGACAGTGAGGGCACCTGCTCTGGGTTAGCACTGCACTTACA
>NC_042621.1:304063432-304146476 GCF_901001135.1 Rhinatrema bivittatum
CTCTACCTTTCCAATCTTATTTTATTTACACTTTGTCCATTTGCCTATAGACATCGAAATATATTATATTTGTTTCTATTCAAAGCCTGATTATTAGTTGTTGATTCAACTAATTTGACATCCTTCATGTTTGTCTGGCCTCTATGGCCAGCTTCTTTTCAAATTCTCTCTTAGCCTGCCTTATCAATGTCTTACATTTAACTTTCCAATGCTGATGCTTTTTCCTATTTTCTTCAGATGGATCCTTCTTCCAGTTTTTGAAGGAAATTCTATGGGCTAAAACAGCCTCTCTCCCCTCACCTTTTAACCATGCCGGTAATTGTTTTCCCTTCCTTCTTTTCTTAATCGGTGCAATACATCTGGACTGAGCTTCTAAGATTGTGTTTTTAAACAATGTCCGTGACTATTGTATCCTCTTAACATTTGTAGCTGCACCTTTCAGCTTTTTTTCTAACTATTTTTCTTATTTTATCAAACTCTCCTTTTTGAAAATGTAGTGCTAGAGCTTTAGATTTACTTTTTATTGCTCTTCCAGTGATTAAATCAAATTTGATCATGTTATAATCGCTATTGTCAAGCGGCCCGCAGCAGCGTTACCTCTCGCACCAAATCCTGCGCTCCACCGAGAATTAGATGCGGAGGGAGAAGCAGCTCAGAGAGAAAGAAAGCAGAGATGCATATAGCGATTGTAAATCAGATTATGGTGAAATGCCATCCTTTTCAGAGTGCTTCCCGCAGCGTTAGGAGGTTGTTTGATCCCGCAAGATATCATAGGAGCAAAAAAAAAAAACATTCATCCAGGCTGAAGAGCTGTAAGGAAATGCAAGGCCATAAGAAGCCAGGGAAGCAGGAAGACGTGAAAGTCTGCCCTCTGATAGTCGTAAAGCATCTTCCGCTATTCATTGGTGAGTTTGCTGCTGCCAGTATGCACACAATCTTAACGGAGTCAGGTCCCGGCACGGTCAGAGGAAAGGAAAAGAAAAAAAAACAAACAAACCCCAGTCCTATTCCAAATCACAGGTTTTATCTGCAGTCCTTCCTTGTAAACGACCTCTCCTGTGAGCGCATAGGAAGCTCACGTCAGAGGCCCAGATTCATAAGTAGAGGCGTTAATGCCGATGAGATGAGGGAGGAAAGGAAACCTCGAGAAAAGCAGAGTTAACCCATCTAAGCTGGTCGTATTTAGGGAAGGAGATATTTAGCAGAACATGTGGGCTCCTGGACTCGTAATGAGCCCAATACTGAAGCACAATGCGCGCGGGGGCCTTGCATCCCAACGTTGGCTTGGTTTGTGCTGAAAGGGACGCGGGAATTCTTGCACCCTATAGAAAACGTACCCTAAAATGTGCATTCAGCCACTCAAACACAGAAAAGTAAACTACAGAAGTAAAGCTCCTGAGTCCATATTCAAAAGCCATTTAAACGGATAACTCAGAGGTTTCTGTCTCAATGGCCAATGTGGCATAATCAGCCACGTAACCCTCTATAATTTAGCCAGATAATAAAGGGACATTTTGGGGGAGTTCCAGGGAGGCCTGAGGTATCCGGCTGAGCTAACCGAATATTAGATTAGCCGGATGACTGTAGACCCGCATCCAAGCAGGTCTAAATGTGTCCAGTCTCATGTGGCCGGTTAATGTCTTTAAAAGATCTCCAGCTAAGTAGCACTGTCATTAGCTTAACTAAATAAAAGTACAGCGGGCGGCCATTCCCCTCCCCAAAGCGTGATACTAAGGCCCTGTCAGGCCTCCTCCCCAAACCTTTTAAAGATTGAGGAAGTACCCGGCATTGAATGCTGGGCCCCAGTCTCAAGCTTCAAACATGTGATCGGGCCCCTCCCCCCTGGCGCCAGATCCCATCCCCCGGACCCTCCCCATCCCACCCGATATCTTTTTTATCTGAGCAGGGAGGAAGGGACTCTCTGCCCCACTCCCAGTGCCTCCGGCGCTGCTCTGACCAAGGCAACACTGGAAGCGTAATCTTCAATGTAAGCTGCCTCACTCCCGGGAACGTTTGATTGTGGTGGATTATTAGTGGGTTGGGAGGGTGGGGGACACACAAACTCTCTCTATACTTTCTCATCTATACACAAATAGATGCTCCTTCTCTTTCACACAACAAATCTCTCTCTCACATATACAAACACATACACTCACATGTTTCCTCTCGCTCTCTCCCCCACATGCCCTCATACACAGACACACACATATGTTCTCTTTCTTTCATGCTCGTGCACAACACACATGCGCTTTCATGCTCTCATACACATATGTTCTCTCTCACACACATATTCCATCTTTAACACACACACACTGACACACACACACACACACACACGCTTTGTCATATTCTCTCTCAAACACAAATACATGCTCTCACATGCTCTCTGTCTCACACATACACATAAACATGCTCTCTCTCACACCAAGTTGTGTTTCTCACAAGTTGTCTCTCTCACTCACACACACACACACACACTCACATTCTCACTCACATACACACGAGCTCTCTCTATTTCTCTCTCTCTCACACATACATACACACACATGCTTTCTGTCATATTCTCTCTCACACACACATAAACATGCTCTCTCACTCACACAAGTTGTGTTTCTCACAAGTTGTGTCTATCACTCACATACACACGAGCTCTCTCTCTCTCTATCTCTCTCTCACACACACACACACACACACACACACACACATATATTTCTGTCTTAGCAGTAGCAGATTCTTCCTTGGGCTGTGCACCGTTGGGACACCTCTTTTCTGTGGAGCAGAACCACACAGGCCCGGCTGACACTTCTCTGTCTCCTAAAGGCTTGATGTTGATGCCTCCTGCTTCTCATGGCTGCAGAAATTGGTCCTCTTTCTTCCTGCCTGTGTGGCTCAGTCATGGGTGGAAAGAAGGAAACCCAATTGCCGTGGTCCTGCGTTTTGCTGCCTATAGACCCCAATCTGAGTAGGGCAGGTGGAAGCACTATAAGCCATGTAAATGGCTTAGCCACGATATTCAGAGACTTATCTGGCTAAGTTCTAGCTTGATAACCCTTTATCTGTGTAAAATTTAGGCAGATATGTCAGGGGAATTCCTGGGGTGGGCGGAAGGCATTCCAGGAAGTGACAGAGTTAGCGGTGAGCCTAACTCTATAGGTGTATCTGGCTAACTTATTTAGGCGCTCAGCAGCTGAAAATGGACCCCATGCTGTTGTAGGTGGCCGCCTCATCTGCCTAGTGCTCGCTATAGGACACCTTCTGCATTATTTTTTTCTATCGCTGGTTCCATTATACAGGGAGATTGATTCCTTGCTTTCTTGTGCTCCCACCCTCATTGTGGTCTTATTCTCAGGCAGAGAATTTTATCTCCCAAAAGCAAGTCAAGAAATGGATTAACTTAGTTCAATAAAAAGGTCTTGCCTTATATAATTTTTGTGAGGTTTTTTTGTTTGTTTGTATTTCCAAAAATAAAGAACATGGAAGAACAGGGCTCCCATGGGACCTGATGAACCCTAGATTCTCTGGGAACGGTGACGCCTTTCATTGAACCCTCTTAGGCAGTGTTCAGCTTTCCGCTGTGATCTGAGAAACGTTACCCGCTGCTTGCAGATATTAGAGCCCAGGAGCAGGATGCGCAAAGCATTCGTTCATGGCTACTTAGATTCTCCCCTTGAACTGGAGGTTGCAGAGGGGCCTTGCACGGGAAACCAGCAGGCGGAAAGGGCGGGCATGGATTTCAAAACGAAATAGTGGGGTCGGCTTTGCCTCCCTCGCCCCTGGCCCCCGCCCCTTTCTCGTGCCCTGCGTGCTTTTAGCTGCTGAGGAAAGGACAATATTCAACCCAGAGAATTTACCCAAGTAACTGCTAAGTTATGCGGGCAAATAGATTCAAATACTGAGGCCTTATACATTAGATTTATTTATTTTAAAATTCGTATTAATTGCATCCCCAAGCCCATAGGGTTGCCTAATATCATTCACAAATTCAACATACATACAAGTTAGAAACAAAAACAATTCATAAAAATTCTCATCACATAAAACCAACAAATAAAACTGCATCATCCTTCTCATTTACATATTATTCCCTAAAAGACCAATCACTCCTTCCCTAAAAGACCAATCACTCCTTACCCAATCGCCTATCCAAGTCTAGTAAATAACCAAGTTTTGACTTTCTTACGAAAGCCTAAATTATTCTTCTTAGTAATAAGTTCAAAGCATCGGGGCAATGACTGCAAATATTTTCTCTCTCAACCTACTTTTACCAATAACCCGAAACAATGGGACAACCAAAACTGGCCTTCACTAGACCTCAATTTTCGCCCCGGCACATACCAACGGATGTTTAGGACCCCCCCCCCCCCCCTTGCAGCATGGAAAGTTAATATTAAGATCTTAAATACAATTCGTGCCCTCACTAGTAGCAATGTCGTTTCCTAAGCACCGATGAGATGGAGTCTGCACTCAAGCACCCAGAAGCCTCCCTTGCCACCACATTCTGGACCCCCTGCAGGGTATGGATGACCCTCTCAGGGAGGCCCACACAAAGACTGCTGCTGGAGTCCAGATGAGACGTAACCATGGTCTCACTGGCCTAATCTTTCAAATATGGGGGTAACCTCTTTACCAGCTTCAATTTCCAAAATGCCGTGTGAACAGCCCGAGACACATGACAATCTAGAGAAAATCCCCTGTCTAAACAGACCCCCTAAATCTCTCCCAGACCTCACTGCCTCCACTACCTCTGAGGCCACCCTCGCCTGAACTGAGATAAACTCCTTCCCACACACACACACACATTCCCTTTAAGAACTCGGATGTGCGATCGGTGAGTTTCTGCCGGCACGATCTGAGATTTGGAGAGAGTTCACATGACGTGCGGCATCGATCCAAGCTTAGCTAATTAGAATTCCTTTATTTTGTAGAGAGAAAAGCTTCATGGCTGCACAGGTCCTTGTCATTCCTCATGACCCAGAATACAAGGGCTTGATTCTTTATGGCATGAGAACAGCAATTATTATTTCTTGAACAAATAACATGGATGCTTTCTCATTGCACTCCACCTTCCTTTTATCTCTGGAGCTATTCCTTCACCTTCTTTCTTTCTTTCATTCACCGTCTGACCTTGTTATTCTGCCAAACTCGCGCACTCCCTCCCACACACACACATCTGTTGTGCTGCTGCTCTTGGTGAGTGGCGAATGTCGGAGACAAAATAGGCTAAAAAAGAAAGCATTGCATTGAGCAGCTACAATGGACCAAATGTCTGGAGCTCTGTTTCTCTGCTTTATGAGGACGAGAACAAGGAATGATGGTCAGGGGAAACTTCAGGGGCCAACCTGGGAGCAAGAGTTAAACAATTAAACTCATCACAATGAAAGGTTTGATTACGATGCACTGGGTAGCGTGTCAAAGCTTACCATAAGGTGTTATCTATACAAACCCTAAAAAAAAAAAATCACTTCTGGTCCGTTATTGCTGAAATTCTACAATGTGTAGGGAGAGAGAAGGAAAAAGCAGAGATTCTCTACATTAATTACTTCCGTTCAGTATTCACTGGAGAAAGTGGTGGAGAGGAACTATCAATGGTTCGCAAAGCTACAGATGGGATTGCGGTAGATCTGGCACCATCTATGGAAGAGCATATTTGTGACAAACTAGCAGAACGGAAAGTGGACAACGCCATGGGGCCAGATGGGTTTCACTCTAGGAGACTAAGGGAGATCAGAGAGGCTCTTGCAGACGCAGTAAAGGATGTTTGGTTCCATGGGACCGGAGGAGGGTGGGTTGCTTCCTGTGTAATGAAGTACTGGGGTGACCGCTGTTCGGTTCACAACAGAAGCAGTATCACTGCATTGTGTTTCCAAGACGCCATTAGGGAAACTTACATGGAGCAACAGTTAATTACCATCCTAGGATTGCATCAGGCCTCCAAGAAGCTTGGGGTGATTGTATGGAAGGACCATGCTTAAAACCCAAGCTTTAACAATTTAAATAAAATACTGAAGACACCTATGGATTCTATTTCCACCTTTGGCAAGAATATATTTTCTTATGGATAGATCAAGAGAGAAAGAGCAAGAAGAACTTCACGAGCCACTCAATATCATGGAATTACTTGAAACATCAAATGAGGAGAGAGTCCAAAAGAGGTGAAATTTATATTTCCCTCAGATAGGGATATGGTGTTTAAATTATATATGAAGAACTGGACTGTTAAGTATTACGATCAGCAAATCTGGATGTTCCCAGATGTAACCAAAGTGACTCAAAATAGAAGAAAAGAATTCTTAGCTTTGACGTGTCTGGTAGACAAAGTGGGAGCCCAAATGATAATACGTTATCCCAGTAAATGTATGTTCAAATTAGATAATGTCAGTTATGTTTATTATGAACCATCTGATTTAAAGAAGTTCCTAGAAGCTAAGAACGTGATTGGGGAAATAGTGGTGGACTAAGAATATTACGAGCATTCGCAGAATGATAAATACAGGGGTAATTATTCCAGTTTTTATTTTCTGTCTTATTTCCTCAAATATGCTCAGATCTAAAAGTTTTCAAGTGTCTTGCAATTTCATGGTAACAGGATGTCTAAATGACTTGTGTAATGTGGAAAGTTCAGTTGTGATTTTTTTCTTTTTAAAAGATATGAATAAGCTTGGAAATGATTAGTGAAAGTATTGTATGCTGACATCCGTATTGTAAGGTGACAATGTTTTGTCATGAACTAAAAAATTCAATAAAGATAGGAAAAAAAAAAAAAAAGAAAAAGACCCCAAGCTTTAGTGAAGATGGGACGGCTGCATGTTTTACAACTGTCTCACTAACCTTGGTGTTTGGGGATTATTACAAAATTTGGTGAAATAAATAAATAAAAATAATTCATAGAAGTGGGCTGAGTGTCGGCTTAAGTATTGATCTTGTAAGAAGGAAAGTTGAAGATGGCAAGGCCTGACAATGCCGACTAGGGGAGGTGGTGGAGGCTATCACTGTGACAGATTTTGGGTTGCTTTGGAGGGCAGGTAAAAGACATGGGGGGTGAGGGGTGGGGAGTTGGTGTTGGCATGATATGCAAATTTATACGTGCATCTACCCATAATGGATGAATCTCAGTTGGGAGGACTGCATGGTTGATTTTCGTCTTTATCTGCTGTCATTCACTCTGTTACTATTTTGAAAGAAGAAAGTTAGACAAGCCACTGCAATCCTCAGTACAGAATGGTTCCTGTTTGTGCATGCGTCAGGGGGGTTCGGAATCCGGGAAACCCACCTGGGGATCAACATGGGACTGCAAGGCAGGACTTGGAGCAAGACAAGGGCCGGTCATCTGCCTAGCCAGCCCTAGGGTTCTGGGGGCTCGTAGGTCTCTGCGGTGGAGGTACATCATAGTGGTGAGTCCACTTAGGCTGGAACATGGCAAGGACGGAAGACAAGGCTTGGACGAGGCAGACAAGGCAGATAATGCTGGACAAGGCTTGGTCCTGGACAGGACCTGGAATTCGACAATGCAAGGCAAGGACAGGATACTAGGAACAGACAGGTCAAGACCAACAAGGCAGACTAGGGAAGGAATAGGACAAGGCAGACAAAGGTAGCATAGAACAGAAAACATAGAAGCCTGAAGGCAACAAGGCTAAAGACTGAGTAGGCCCAAAGGCTTCAAAGCAGATACAAGACTCGAAGACCTCAAGGCAAGAAACAAACAGGATAGACCCAAAGGCCTCAAGGCAAGGCAGGAAGAAGGGTCAGGTCACAGAGGCAAGAGAGACACCATGAGAAGACAAGGAGAAACAGGCAAGGCTTCATATTATTATCTTATGCTGTCACATATTTATCACTTTCAGTTTGAACAGATGTTTCTTTAAATTTGTAAATGTTATAAAGAGCTGTAAAAACGTGAACCTTAATAGATGAGCTGGTATCATTTCAATGAGATTCTTTGGTTCTATGGATTTCTGTGACAAGCTACCTTTTGTAGGACTGTCAGGATGTCCTCTAGGATCCAGTGCTAAGCATGTTCTTGCACAATGAAAAAGAGAAAAGTGTTAGAAAAACTGTACCTTTCCAGAATCTGATGCCTGTTTGTGCCGTCCTATAAACTGCACATAAAAAGTATGATGCCCTTCCCCCCCCCCCCTCCCCATGGTGTCTCGTTTAATGCAAACAAGGATAAGACACTGGAACAGAAAATAGAAGGTTACAGATCCAACTCCTAAATCTATAGGTGCAGAACAAATTAAGCCATCTTATCCTCGTGATAAGGGATCATGCAAGCCTAGGGCACAGAATCCCGCCCCCCCCCCCGACATCTCTCTCTCAGAGCTTTCCCTGGAACCAGGTACTCGCCTACTTGACTCCAACTCCTGGGCTGCTTCTAAGAGACTATTGTGTGAGAGTTACCATCAAGATTCTGTTCCTGAACTTTGCATACTCTGCCTCCTCACTAAATTCCAGATGAAATTTAATGTGGATAAGTGCAAGGTGATGCATATAGGGAAAAATAACCCATGCTATAATTACACAATGTTAGGTTCCATATTAGGTGCTACAACCCAAGAAAGAGATCTAGGTGTCATAGTGGATAACACATTGAAATCGTCGCTCAGTGTGCTGCGGCAGTCAAAAAAGCAACCAGAATGTTAGGAATTATTAGAAAGGGAATGGTGAATAAAACAGAAAATGTCATAATGCCTCTGTATTGCTCCATGATGAGACCGCACCTTGAATACTGTGTACAATTCTGGTCGCCGCATCTCAAAAAAGATATAATTGCGATGGAGAAGGTACAGAGAAGGGCTACCAAAATGATAAGGGGAATGGAACAGCTCTCCTATGAAGAAAGACTAAAGAGGTTAGGACTTTTCAGCTTGGAGAAGAGACGGCTGAGGGGGGATATGATAGAGATGTTTAAAATCATGAGAGGTCTAGAATGGGTAGATGTGAATCGGTTATTTACTCTTTCGGATAATAGAAAGACTAGGGGGCACTCCATGAAGTTAGCATGGGGCACATTTAAAACTAATCGGAGAAAGTTCTTTTTTACTCAACGCACAATTAAACTCTGGAATTTGTTGTCAGAGGATGTGGTTAGTGCAGTTAGTATAGCTGTGTTTAAAAAAGGATTGGATAAGTTCTTGGAGGAGAAGTCCATTACCTGCTATTAATTAAGTTGACTTAGAAAATAGCCACTGCTATTAGTAGAATAGACTTAGTTTTTGGGTACTTGCCAGGTTCTTATGGCCTGGATTGGCCACTGTTGGAAACAGGATGCTGGGCTTGATGGACCCTTGGTCTGACCCAGTATAGCATGTTCTTATGTTCTTATTCAGTTTCTCTACAGCTCTGCAATCCTGGGATCGCTGTTCCAGTGCCGGAGGGACTACAGCCCAGCCGGGCTCTTCAAGCTCACTACTGCCACCTCTGGTGGTTCAGTATACTGTCTAATAAAAGAGCTAGTGTGTGTCTGTCTCCATACTCTGAGCCTGACCGGTGGTCCCTCTCAGGATCTTCCCCCGGGGGCGAGGTCATCTGCCACTGGCCCAAGGATCCACCCACAATTATCACAAATAATAACACAGAATTCGTTAGACAACTTGACTGTTGCCTTTAATCAGCTACACGCACAGATGAATACACCGGCTGCTGCAGGTAAAGAAGTTACACCGCCAGAATTGACAGTCAAGTCTACGGTGCCTCCCTCTGCTCCGACACGCTCCGCGGGTGAAGTTTGGAAGTGTAGAGGATTTATTAATCAATGTTGAATGCACTTTTCTCTGCAATCTAACCATTTCCCTACAGTGTATGCCAAGACCACCTATATCCTTTTGTAATTGGACGGAAGAGCTCTGGCTTGGGCCTCACCGCTGTGGGAGCGCAATGACCCTATCCTGAATGATCTTGCCGGGTTTCTTGAACTATTTAAGTCAGTATTTGATGACCCTGCCCGGTACTCGATAGCAGGATCAACTTTGGTTCATCTAAAACAAGGTAACAAATCTTTATCAGACTTCGCCATTGAATTCAAGACATTGGCTTCTGAACATTGGGACCCTAGGTGCCTGAAAACCCTATTTTTTAAAGGCCTGAACTCCCAGTTGAAAGATGAACTGGTAACTCGTGAGATGCCCAAGACCTTAGCGGAACTTATGCAGGTGGCAGCAAAGATTGATCACCGAATTCTCGATAAAGTTCAAGAGGTCAAGAGTCCCAGAAGACCACTCCAGGGAGAGATTCGTGTCAAGCCTATACCCAGACCTACACTCCCAGGGCCAGCTGCTGGCAAAGAGGAACCAATGCAATTGGGCCGCAGTCATTTGACTTCTAAAGAGAGATGAGTCCGAAAGAGGTTGGGACTATGCATGTATTGTGGACAAGCTGGTCACGCTATACAAGCATGCCCTATATGTCTGGGAAACTGGCAGACCTAAGTCCTGTGGGAGGACTCTTCTTAGGTCTAACTGCACCCTCTCCTCCACTCTCTCTTCCAGTATCTTTAATCTGCGGGCCTTTGGAATATCAGACCCTTGCCTTAGTAGACTCTGGGGCAGGGCGAAATTTTATTTTGAAACGTCTAGTGGAACATTTGCGGATCCCTACCACTACTATGATGCCTCCATTACTATTGTCCTCTATTCATGGAGAGCCCTTACCGGGTGAAGTAACTTTGCTTACAGAACCAGTGAGCTTGCGTACCTGTGCTCTTCATACAGAGACTATTTCCTTCTTTGTGCTAGAGAAGGCCATGCACTCTTTGGTACTTGGGCTACCGTGGCTGCAGAAACACATGCCACAATTCAACTGGACCACTTTGGAGCTTAAACGATGGGGTCCAGATTGTCGTGGTAAATGCTTAATGGAAGTCTCTCCAATATCATGCATGCCAACTACCTCGTTGTTGCCTGGGTTGCCGCTTCAATATGCATCTTACCAAGAAGTATTCTCAAAAAAAGCTGCTGATGTGTTACCTCCACAAAGATCATACGACTGCGCAATTAATTTGAAGCCAAATACGGAACCACCCAAAGGAAGGGTCTACCCGCTCTCCGTAGTGGAGAATAAGGCAAATTCGGAGTACATCCAGGAGAATCTCCAGAAAGGCTTCATAAGACTTTCTAAGTCTCCTCCCGGCGCAGGATTTTTCTTCGTGGGGAAAAAGCACGGAATTTTACGTCCGTGCATTGACTACGGACTATCTCATTCAGACCGCTGTAAAGGACCGCTACCCTTTACCACTCATCTCAGAGCTATTTGATAGGTTACAGGGAGCCAAGATATTCTCCAAGCTTGACCTCAAAGGAGCATATAATTTAGTTCGCATCTGCTCTGGTGATGAATGGAAGATGGCTTTTAATACCCGGGATGGATACTTTGAATACCTGGTGATGCCCTTTGGCTTGTGCAACACCCCGGCTGTCTTCCAAAACATGATGAATGATATTGTGTGTGATTTACCAATGTCTACTTAGACATTGTCTACTTAGACAACATCTTGATATTTTCTCAGGACCTGCAATCCCATCAGGAAGATGTCAAAAGAGTTCTGCAGAGAAAGAAAGGGAATGGTGAATAAAACGGAAAATGTCATAATGCCTCTGTATCGCTCTATGGTGAGACCGCATCTTGAATACTGTGTACAATTCTGGTCGCCGAATCTCAAAAAAGATATGATTGCAATGAAGAAGGTACAGAGAAGGGCTACCAAAATGATAAGGGGAATGGAACAGCTCCTCTATGAGGAAAGACTAAAGAGGTTAGGAATTTTCAGCTTGGAGAAGAGACGGCTGAGGGAGGATATGATAGAGGTGTTTAAAATCATGAGAGGTCTAGAACGGGTAGATGTGAATCAGTTATTTACTCTTTCGGATAATAGAAAGACTAGGGAGCACTCCATGAAGTTAGCGTGTGACACATTTAAAACTAATCGGGGAAAGTTCGTTTTCACTCAACGCACAATTTAACTCTGGAATTTGTTGCCAGAGGATGTGGTTAGTGCAGTTAGTATAGCTGTGTTTAAAAAAGGCTTGGGTAAGGTCTTGGAGGAGAAGCCTGCTATTAACTGAGTTGACTTAGAAAATAGCCACTGCTATTACTAGCAATGGTAACATGGAATAGACTTAGTTTTTGGGTACTTGCCAGGTTCTTATGGTCTGGATTGGCCACTGTTGGAAACAGGATGCTGGGCTTGATGGATCCTTGGTCTGACCCAGTATGGCATGTTCTTATGTTCTTACTTCGTGAGAACCGCTTGTACGCCAAATTGTCTAAATGTGAATTTCATAAAGAATCCGTGCCCTTCTTAGGTTACATTGTCTCAAACAATGGTTTCCAAATGGACCCTTAGAAGCTTGAGAGTATTAAAAAATGCCCACAACCCACGGGCCTAAAAGCTCTAAGACGATTTTTGGGATTTACCAATTACTACCGGACTTTTATTAAAAATTACTCTTCATTGACTGTTCCATTAACAGCAATGATTAAGAAGGGAGCCAACGCTGCTACTTGGTCTATGGAAGCTGTGACTGTATTCCAGAAGTTAAAAGATGCCTTTCAAAGCAAACTATGTCTCCGCCATCTGGACCCTACCCGACCCTTCATTGTGGAAGTCGATGCCTCTGATGTAGGTGTAGGGGCCGTGCTAAGCCAGACCGGTGACTCTAAAATCTTGCACCCCTGTTCATTCTTTTCACGACACTTCTCACCAGCGGAGAAAAACTATGGCATTGGGGATAAAGAACTGCTGGCAATAAAAATGGCATTTGAAGACTGGCGCCCCTGGCTTGAGGGTGCACAACATCAGATTACTGTTTACAATGATCACAAAAATCTGTTGTACCTCCATCACACTGAACTCAACCATAGACAGGCGAGGTGGTCCCTGTTCTTCAATAGATTTGACTTTTTGCTGAAATATCACCCTGGTGACAAGAATGTCAGAGCAGACGCATTATCTCGCTCTTTCCGCTCAGAAGACGTACCTGATGAACTCCAGCATATTATTGACCCGAAGAGAGTGGTTCTCACAGCTACACATCCGGTACCCCCGGGCAAGACATTTGCCATCAATTCGCATCCAGTGTCATCTACTGGATCTACTCCATTTGAAGTGTTCTACGGACAACAACCTTTACCATCTTTACCACTTCCACTTTCTGTGTCGTCCCCGGCAGCTCAATCTACTGCCAAAGATATACAGCAGCTCTGGAAAGAGACTAAAGAGATGCTCCAAAAAGCAGGACAAAGAGTAAAGAAAGGCAATGACGCTCACCGAAGCAAGGCTCCTGAATTTCAGCCTGGTGATAAAGTTTGGCTTTCTACTAAACATCTGAGACTTAAGCTTCCATCAGCTCAATTTGCTCCATGCTTTGTTGGACCCTTTCCTAGTCTCCGACGGTTGGGCTCACTCACCTATAGTCTGAAACTTCCTCCAGTTATGAGGATTCACAATGCATTCCATGTTTCGCTCCTGAAACCGCTTGTCCTTAGCGAGTTTTCCACCAAGACACCTGAACCTACCCCTGTTGATGCAGAAGAAGACATCGAATATAAGGTGGATGCCATCCTTGAAGTAAGACAGCGAGGCAGAGTTTGAGAATACCTCCTGTCATGGGAGGGATACGGACCAGAAGAAACCTCTTGGGACCCATTGGCTAATATCATGGACAAAGAGATGCTTCGCCAATTTCATCGATTGCATCCTCAAAAACCTAGACCAGGTAGAGGGTCTGGAGGGGGCCCTTTGAAGGGGGGTACTGTTGCATCCGTCAGTCTCAGACGGCTTTGACCTCTGTGCCTCACCTTTCTTCCTTCTCTCTCCTCAAGCCTTGGGAAGATGGCTGCTGCCGCATCTACATGCCGCTCTCTCCGGTGTCCCCGGATTGGCAACGGCGACAGTGTTCGCCATGATTTTCCTGAGGGCCTCCTAGGGTGCACGCGCGCATGCCACCCACGTCTTTTTGCACGTCATGGCGGGAACCTCGGGGGCATCCCTTCTGAGCGACGTCATCACATCCTGGTATCTAGCCTGCCCTTTGTTTGCTAACAAACTGAGTTAGCAAGGATTGGATTGGATTGCCTCTGGTCTAGGCTGCTCTGCCACTTCCCAGCTGCTGCAGGAAGCTCTCTCTGCCCTTCGGGGTATTTCTTTACTAACCTGGTACCCGCTCCTTGGGGTCCCTTCTACTCTATTTCAGGTACCTATCTTGGGATACCGGGTACTCGCTCCTTGAGGACCTGCTCTCCCTAATCTGGTGCCTGCCAATGAACTATTTCTGCCTGCCAGGACCTTCAGCAATACAGCTTTCGGCTTCAGTGAGTACTATCCCTTTCAGTCTGTCTCATCTTCAGCTTCAGCGCTTGGTGTCCTCATCTGGGACCTGTTCCTGCTATGCCGAGCTGTCTATCACCTACTCGAGTGTGAGACTGCTCTCCTCTGCTGAGGACCCCTGGACTACTTCACTGGGTTACATTCACTGCTGCCCACTCCCCAGGCAGTACCATTGAGCTGTACAATAAATTCAACTTCTCTGTGTCTGCGTGTATAGAGTCTAGCCTAGTACTGCGGTTCCTCATGGGGTTCTTCCCCGTGGGAGTGGCCACCTCCACAGTACCCAAGAATCCACTCCAACACCTCAAACCCTAACAAAGGCAAGGCAGGAACAAGGGTCAGGTTTCAGAGCCAAGTGAGACATCATGAGAAGACAAAGAGAAACAGGCAATGCTGGTTTATATAGGCCTGAGGTTGAGGCGTGGCAAGGGAGGAGAGGAGGAGCTTGGCAAGGCTAAGGTGAGGCTTACTGAGGTCCTCTGCTGGTGGGGAGGCATCATTGCAGGAGACAAGAAGGTAGGATAAGGCTACATAGCAGGCGAAATCCTAACAGCATGCAAGGGCAGTGGTGATATCATCACCTACATACACCAATCAGATCATGTGTGTGTGTGTGTGTGTGTGTGAGATTGCTGGGAGTGCGGTGTGGCTTGCAGAAATGTAAAACAGTCATTTATTTATAATTGGCTAATTCTTCAGTTAAGAAGGTAAGGCTGTGGGAGTGTGTGGGAGTGGGAGTGTGTGGGAGTGGGAGTGAGTATGTGAGAGTGTGTGTGTGAGTGAATGTGCGTGTGTATGCGTGTATGCGTGAGTGTGTGTGTGTATGAGTGTATGTGTGTGTATGTGAGTGTGTGGGAGTGTGAATGTGTGTGTGTGTGAGTGTTTGTGTGTGTATGATTGTGTGTGGAGTTCAGCTGTTTTTATTGAGAGGTAGATTATTCCATGCCTCCCAGGTTTGTTAAATAATCACACACTGCATTAATTGTTTGTTCAGTCTGTGAGTTTCTTGCTTTATCTAAGAAAACAGACCAGTGCTGGACTCCGGCCAGACCTGTTTTATCCTGATATTCTAAGAAACTGCATTTTTATTGAAAAATAAACAGAATTCAAGCTCCCCATGTCCAGTAGTGCAGGGAATACAGTTTGTGTTAGGCATTGCCCAGACAGTCTCCCAGGTAACGAGGCAGAGCTGTAAATAACTGTCCAGCCCTGTCGGAACAAGCATCTCATCTGTCATTTCGGTACCTTTGGGTTTCAAGAACGTAAAGTGGTAGGAGCCAGGCTCTTAGCTCACCTCAGCCTGCACACAAGACAAAACGTCAGGGTCCTAGCGTTCAGGAAGACGGGGGTGACAGCTGCTGGGGAAAAATCTAGGGGAAATAGAAGAGCAGCGGGCAAATATGATAGGAGATATCGTAAGGGGAAGTAAATAAAGGGAAGAGGATAGAGAGGCCTCTGTGCTGCCATCTCACTCTCCCACTGCTCTCTTGCCCTCCAGATCTCATTCCCTCACATTCCCCACCCCTCTGTTCTGGACTCAGGCGGTGCACACTGGCATTCTGCCCGGGAGGCTTACCCAATGTATATGCACATAATTACTGCGACTGTACCTGGGGGCTTGAACCCAGGAGCTTATTCCCACACAGTTACTCACAGAGTGATTTAGTGCATCACGGCTCCAGGTATTTAAGAAAGTAAGTTTATCTGAGCAATAGGAAGCCGGAACAAATAAAATCAGATCATGCAGAAAAATTAGTTGCAAATAATAAATCACTACAGATATATATATATATATATATATATATAAAGCTTGCATGTTTCCCCAGGATCGGTCTCTCTCTAGCTGTTATTTCTCCTTATACACTGAATGCTTGGGAAGAGCAGCGATTCTCTCTCCCTCTGAGTTCTTATCAGTTTCAGGTGTAGCTTTGTGGCCTTCACTCTCTCCGGCTTTAGCAACAGTTAATTGCTTACTTTCTCACCCTAGAAGTGCAGGCATAACTACAATAAGCATTTTACATTGCAAAACAGTAAATATGAGTTCACTGGGAGGTTGGCCTGTGGCCTTCAGACCTGTCTGCGCCTGGGTGAGAGCTCTGAATGCTGCTTACGGCCTAATCTCTAATGCATCCTCAGCCAGGGTAGTCAGAAATGATTGCATTACACCCTCCCTCCCTCCCAGTGCCTCTCTCTCTCCTCCCCCAGTGCCTCACTCTCCTCTCCCAGTACCTCACTCTCCTCCCTTCCAGTGCCTCACTCTCCTCCCCCAGTGCCTCTCTCTCCTCCCCCAGTGCCTCTCTCTCCTCCTCCAGTGCCTCACTCTCCTCCCCCAGTGCCTCACTCTCCTCCCCTCCCAGTGCCTCTCTCTCCTCCCTCCCAGTGCCTCACTCTCCTCCCTCCCAGTGCCTCTCTCTCCTCCCCCAGTGCCTCACTCTCCTCCCCCAGTGCCTCTCTCTCCTCCCCCAGTGCCTCACTCTCCTCCCTCCCAGTGCCTCACTCTCCTCCCCCAGTGCCTCTCTCTCCCTCCCTCCCAGTGCCTCACTCTCCTCCCTCCCAGTGCCTCTCTCTCCTCCCTTCCAGTGCCTCTCTCTCCTCCCCAGTGCCTCTCTCTCCTCCCTTCCAGTGCCTCACTCTCCTCCCTCCCAGTGCCTCTCTCTCCTCCCTCCCAGTGCCTCTCTCTCCTCCCCCAGTGCCTCTCTCTCCTCCCTTCCAGTGCCTCTCTCTCCTCCCCCAGTGCCTCTCTCTCCTCCCTCCCAGTGCCTCTCTCTCCTCCCCCAGTGCCTCACTCTCCTCCCTCCCAGTGCCTCACTCTCCTCCCTCCCAGTGCCTCTCTCTCCTCCCCCAGTGCCTCACTCTCCTCCCTCCCAGTGCCTCACTCTCCTCCCTCCCAGTGCCTCTCTCTCCTCCCCCAGTGCCTCTCTCTCCTCCCTCCCAGTGCCTCTCTCTCCTCCCTTCCAGTGCCTCTCTCTCCTCCCCCAGTGCCTCTCTCTCCTCCCCCAGTGCCTCTCTCGCTTCAGTAAGGATCACCCCTGGCTAACACTGTGGCTCTACAGGTGCTTTACCCCCATGGAGTTTCATTGCCCTTGGAAAGCCCAGGACAGCCTCTGCCCCGGGGGATACATTTTCACTCTTCCTCCCCTCCCCTCCTCCCCGTGTACTTTGCAGGTGAATCAGGCGGCAGGCAGGGAACTCAAAATGCAGATCTCGGCAGATTCTTTGCTGGCCTTGACTAATCTGGGGCCCTTGGCACGACCCCCTCTTCCCTGCATGGGGGAGGGGAGGGGCGAGTGGGGCAATTCTCAGTGGGACTTTCTCCACAGGTAAACACCTTTCAAAAAGTATTGCCCGCTGTAAGGAAGAGGCTTGGAGAATTAAACCAAACCTTAGTCACCCGGCCTTCCCTGTCTCTCAGTGGGAGGGACTGGTTTTCCGTTCTTAGACTCCTCCCCTTGCTTGCTCCTCCCCTTTCTGTGGGAGGTTTAAAAGGACCAGAAATTCCCCTCCAGCACGCGCTTTGGGTCTGGACTTGCAGTGGGTACTCGATAAGGAGGATGGTACAAGGGGGAGAGGCTTGGATACAGGGACTGTGGCGTTTCACCTCTTATTTCCCCTCACGCTATTTTTGATATTCACATCCTGGTTTGGGTTTTGATTTAAAAATTTATGTGGAATTTTGTTTTGAATACTCAAAGGCTTAGGGTCAATAAGAAAAGAGAGGGTGCTGGTGGGGTTTGCTTTTTTATTATTCTGTGTCTTTTGGGCCCCTCCAGCATCACCCTTGGCACAGTTCAGAAGAGCAATGAGAGCAGAAGGATTGGTAGTGATCACCACGGGCCCAGGAAGTCAGGTTTCCCCCCTGCTGGATAAACCCCGGCACCATAGCGTCCCGAGTGCAGCCAACCGGGGGTCCCACTACACATTGTAAACACAAACGTAGACAAACTCAGACAACGAGAACAGACGCCTTAAGACAAAGGCTTCCCAAATCTGTCCTCCTGACCCCCACAACTAGTTGGGTTTTCAAGATATCCACAATGAATATGCATGAGATAAATTTGCATATACTGCATCTCCAATGCAAATATATCTCATGCATATTCATTGTGGCTATCTTGAAAACCTGACTGGGTGTGGGTCATGAAGATGGGTTTAGAAACCCCTTCCCTAAGAGTGTAACCCCCTATTTCAGTGTTTATGGTTAAATTGATGCAGAGGATGCACTCACTCCCAGGGCTAAGTCCCAGAACAAAAAAATTCCAATCCTTTTACCTTCTAGTGTGGATTATTCAAATGGGGGGGGGGGGGGACTGAACCTCCAGGCCCCATGGCCAAAGCCGTAGGTAGCCTATGACTGATATGGCCTCGGCCATAGGCGCCATCCATAAGGGGCGCCATCACTTTTGAAAATTTGGTAGAGAATCTGCTGGCCTCCCCTCCACCGAGAGAGGGTTGGCACCTCAGCAGTTCTTCTGCCCGGAGGGCAGAAGAACTGCTGCCCCAGCTTCTGGAGTCCGGGGGGAAGTGGCAATGGCACCCGAATCAGGACAGAATGAAAGTCACCAAGGCTGCCCCCCCCCACCCATGTGCAGTCAAGAGCAGAGGGGCCCACGGAGCTGCAAGAAGCAGCATTGGCTTCCCACCCCCAGAAGTCAGGAGCACTCCCTGCCCAGCAGCATCAGCCTCCTCCACTGCATTTGGGGAGAGCGTGAGCTCCGAGCCGAAAAACCAAACATCGGCCTCTCCCCCTGCCCTTGGAGCTGCATCTGCTTCCCACCCCCGCTTCAGCAGTCAGAATGAGCACAGCCCCGCGGAGGCACAAAAAGCAGCATCCACCTCCCACCTCTGGAAGTCAGGAGAAGCCAGCTCGTGAAGTAACGTCAGCCTCCTCCACCTCCCCCACATTTAGGAAGAGCACGGCCTGCAGACCAGAAAAAGAAACAAAGCAATCCCATCCTGCCCCTGCAATCAGAAGAAGCAGGCCTGCAAAGAGAAAGAAGGAGCATGCGTGTGTGTGTGTGTGTGTGTGTGTGTGCATGAGAGAGAGAGCGAGCAAAGGACCATGTGTGTGTATGTGTGTTTGTGATTGAGGATGTGTGTGTGTGTGGTTGATCATGTGTGAATGAGAGAAAGAGACTGCACAGGAGCATGTGTGTATGTGTGTGTGTGAGCATATGAGAGTGAGTGAATGAGTGAGTGTGGTGTGTGCGTGCATAATTCAGCATGTCAGAGCAAATGGGCATGTGTGTGTGTATGATTGAGCATGTGTGTGTGTGTGTGTGTGTATGACTGAACATATGTGAGAGCAAACGAGCATGTCTGTATGATTGAGCATGTGAGAGAGATTGAGCGAATGTGTATGTATGTGTCTGATTGTGCATTTGACAGAGAGTGAGCAAGCGTTATGTGCGATTGTGCATGTGAGAGAGTGAATGAGCGTTTGTGTGCATATAATTGAGAATATGAGAAATAAACAAAATGAGTGTGTGTGTATGATTGAGAATGTGAGAGTGAACGAGCGTGTGTGTGTGTGTGTGTGTGTGTATGATTTGAGCTTGCGAGAGAGAGCATGAGCGAGTGTGCATGTGTGTATGACTGAGCATGTGAGAGTGAACGAGCGTGTATGTGTGTGTATGATTGAGCATGAAGAGAGTAAGAATGAATGAGCATGTGTGTGTTAGAGAGGGAGAGAACGTTTGTGTGCAACAAACAGCTCCCCCCCATGACAATGTCAGGGCATCTGGAAATCAAAAATTTCCAGGTATGAAAAATAGGGGACTTATTAATCCCTGTTAGTTATAATTATAGGGTGTTATTTAATGTATCTGCTGTTCTGAAATATTTTATTGTCATTTGGAAATGTTTTATATGTCTTTTTAATTATTGGATGCTGTTCTATTCGTCAGCTGTTTTGAAATATTTCTTTTTATTAATATAGTTTTACTATTATGATTGATGTTTTATATTTCTTGATTTTATTGCTTGATGTTTTATGAGGAATGGTGATGTTTCTGCTTTTCCCTTGTTGCACTGTTTACAGAATCTAACTTTTTGTGGTTTCCAGTTCATTTTTTGTCCGCACATTTCCATCTATAATTTATGGTCTCTCTATTCTGTATTTAGTGAGGTCTGCCTGTGTTCTGCACACGTGATAGAGGTGAGGTGTTCTGCTAGCGTGTATTTTCTGTCTAGGGATGGATAGCAGCCTGGCTTGTTTTGTTTTCCTAATAGGAGGTATATTGGTGTTTTAGGACCTGGTGTAATATTTACAGAGTTGCTTCTTCATAAATAGGATATTTATTGTTTGAGTGATGGCAGTTAGAGCTGTTTTTGTAGGGGAGGTTTCCAATATTGTAATTGCAATTCAATACATGGCTTTCCCAGGCCCAAACTCACACCCAGCACGTGCTACATTAGGCCTAATACCATACGGGTTCCAAGTGTCGTCTTTTTTTTCTTGCAGGGTTTCTGGTACATGTACATATAATATACATGCTATAAGTGGTACATGTACATATAATGTGCATGCTATAAGTGGTACATGTACATATAATATTCATGCTATAAGTGGTGCATGCTGTAAGTGGTACATGTACATATAATATGCATGCTATAAGTGGTGCATGTACATATAATATTCATGCTATAAGTGGTGCATGCTATAAGTGGTACATGTACATATAATATTCATGCTATAAGTGGTGCATGCTGTAAGTGGTACATGTACATATAATATGCATGCTATAAGTGGTACATGTACATATAATATTCATGCTATAAGTGGTGCATGCTGTAAGTGGTACATGTACATATAATATGCATGCTATAAGTGGTGCATGTACATATAATATTCATGCTATAAGTGGTGCATGCTATAAGTGGTACATGTACATATAATATTCATGCTATAAGTGGTGCATGCTGTAAGTGGTACATGTACATATAATATGCATGCTATAAGTGGTACATGTACATATAATATTCATGCTATAAGTGGTGCATGCTGTAAGTGGTACATGTACATATAATATGCATGCTATAAGTGGTGCATGTACATATAATATGCATGCTTTAAGTGATATTTTTACCTCAGAAAGTCCTTTCTCATGTAAAATCTGTTATTATGACTGCATAATTTTTAATCGTGTGTGGGGAGGCTGCAGTGCAAGGCTGTAAGATTCAGCTAGGGTGCTTAATCCCTACACACCAGCGCTAGGGGAGAGTGGAAGATGAGCGAGGGGGGAGGGGAAGAGGAGGATTTGGAGGTGAGGGGGTTTCAAGAGCAGAAGAAAGGATGCAGCTGTTGAGGGGAAGGACAGGGGGGGCTGGAGATGGTAAAAGGGGCAACTCAGTGAGGAGAAGATGGAGGACTGAGAGGGGGCAATAGAGGGGAGATTTGGGGAGGTGTAGGATTGGCACAGAGAACTGGAGGGAGAGAAGGGGGGCTGAAATGAGGAGGAGTGAATAGAGAGGCAGAGATAAAGAGAATGAATAAAAAGGAGAATGAAAGGGAAGGATCAGTCTCAGACAGAGGTGTAGGGGAAGAACTGAAGAGACAGGAGAGAGATGAAAGAGAACAGGCACAGGAGACCCTGAAAAGGAGTTAGGAGACCAAGAAGAGGAAAGCAGTTTAAAGAGAGGAGGATCAAAGTGGTTGGAGAAATAAAAGTCCAGACAGCCAGAGCAGAAAAAAACATTTATCTTCATTTTAGGGACTGGAAAATTTCAGCTTTGGGAATGTGCAGCTCATGACATCGTTCATTTTGCACAGCGCAGGAGGAGATGCATTTCTGTTTCTCTTTCTCTGGGGCTGCAGGGCATGCAGAGCCCGGTTTCTTGGGGTGATGTAGGCTTATGGCGCCAGGATCCCTGAATTGGATCCGATGGAGCTGGAAGCCCATAGGGGCAGGAGGAAACTGCTGGGTCACAATGAACATGAAAGCCCCATATAACAGCGAGTCCTGGCTCCTGGGGGTCGTGTGTTATGTGCAGGTTGAGGGCGCCCTTTTTAACCTGGCCACAGCTGCCAAACAGCCCGGCTTCAGCTCTGCCCACGGCTCACAGGGGGTAATATCTCTCTTCCTTACTCTCTCTCTCTCTCTTTCTCACAGGGCTGTGCTCACTGTTTGATGATCTTGCTGCAAGAATCCCCTCCAGGCCCCAAAAAGACACGGGACACTCGAACGGGGTGAGCCAAATAAATAAGAAAGCTTTACTGTCACAAAATCTTCAGCTCAATCCACTGGTACTCATCAATGAATCTTCTATCCAGGCAATGCAGATGCACTTTTGATCTCAGTCCTGCTCATCTGCATGAGTCTCCCTCAAGGTGGCAGGCACTAGGGAACATCTGGCCCTCCGGGTGCTGGAAGATGTGCCCCTAGTGTGGGTACTGGGGCCTCCTGTTCTCTGATAGTAAACTGGGTCTTTCCATCAGGGTAAACGGATTCCTTATTACTTCTCCTAAGCAGGAATGGTAACAAAAGCTCCCTACCAACAAAAACAGGAGCAAAACGTTTTTTCAACAGGCAAAGCTTCTCCCTGGTGGCAAGGAAACTGCTAGCCCTCCTGGTACAGCAGGAGAAGAGCACACATCCTATTTTCCAGACAGGGAGGAAATCCTCACAAAGACAGGCCAGGAATCCACAAATCCTTTAAAAAAAATAAACTCCTCAGTACTGCTCCAAACGGAGACAAAAACTGCCAGAATGATGGGCAGTAGCCCAGGGAACTGCCCCTGCACCTCTCCCTTCTATCAGGCTGAGTCACTCCCCTGACTCTCCTTCTTCAGAGCTAACCAATTCCCCTCACTGCCTGCTTTTCTTCATGCTGGCAATCTCACCAGTGGTGCTTGCCGGCAATGACCCACCCTCTCCAACTTCTCTGGCCTCAGCTAGAGACAAACAATAGTGGAGACCTAGGGTGTCTCTACAAGAGCAAAGCTCAGAAACAAGACCAGACACCCTAACAGCAAAGCTCAGACAATGAGACCAGACATCCTAACAGCAAAGCTCAGACACTGAGACCAGACATCCCTAACAGCAAAGCTCAGACACTGAGACCAGACATCCTAACAGCAAAGCTCAGACACTGAGACCAGACATCCTAACAGCAAAGCTCAGACAATGAGACCAGACATCCTAACAGCAAAGCTCAGACACTGAGACCAGACACCCTAACAGCAAAGCTCAGACACTGAGACCAGACATCCTAACAGCAAAGCTCAGACACTGAGACCAGACATCCTAACAGCAAAGCTCAGACACTGAGACCAGACACCCTAACAGCAAAGCTCAGACACTGAGACCAGACATCCTAACAGCAAAGCTCAGACAATGAGACCAGACACCCTAACAGCAAAGCTCAGACACTGAGACCAGACACCCTAACAGCAAAGCTCAGACACTGAGACCAGACATCCTAACAGCAAAGCTCAGACACTGAGACCAGACACCCTAACAGCAAAGCTCAGACACTGAGACCAGACACCCTAACAGCAAAGCTCAGACACTGAGACCAGACATCCTAACAGCAAAGCTCAGACACTGAGACCAGACACCCTAACAGCAAAGCTCAGACAATGAGACCAGACACCCTAACAGCAAAGCTCAGACACTGAGACCAGACATCCTAACAGCAAAGCTCAGACAATGAGACCAGACATCCTAACAGCAAAGCTCAGACAATGAGACCAGACATCCTAACAGCAAAGCTCAGACACTGAGACCAGACATCCTAACAGCAAAGCTCAGACAATGAGACCAGACATCCTAACAGCAAAGCTCAGACACTGAGACCAGACATCCTAACAGCAAAGCTCAGACACTGAGACCAGACATCCTAACAGCAAAGCTCAGACACTGAGACCAGACATCCTAACAGCAAAGCTCAGACACTGAGACCAGACATCCTAACAGCAAAGCTCAGACACTGAGACCAGACACCCTAACAGCAAAGCTCAGACACTGAGACCAGACATCCTAACAGCAAAGCTCAGACAATGAGACCAGACACCCTAACAGCAAAGCTCAGACACTGAGACCAGACACCCTAACAGCAAAGCTCAGACACTGAGACCAGACACCCTAACAGCAAAGCTCAGACACTGAGACCAGACACCCTAACAGCAAAGCTCAGACAATGAGACCAGACATCCTAACAGCAAAGCTCAGACACTGAGACCAGACATCCTAACAGCAAAGCTCAGACAATGAGACCAGACACCCTAACAGCAAAGCTCAGACAATGAGACCAGACATCCTAACAGCAAAGCTCAGACAATGAGACCAGACATCCTAACAGCAAAGCTCAGACACTGAGACCAGACATCCTAACAGCAAAGCTCAGACACTGAGACCAGACATCCTAACAGCAAAGCTCAGACAATGAGACCAGACATCCTAACAGCAAAGCTCAGACACTGAGACCAGACATCCTAACAGCAAGCTCAGACACTGAGACCAGACATCCTAACAGCAAAGCTCAGACACTGAGACCAGACATCCTAACAGCAAAGCTCAGACAATGAGACCAGACACCCTAACAGCAAAGCTCAGACACTGAGACCACACATCCTAACAGCAAAGCTCAGACACTGAGACCAGACATCCTAACAGCAAAGCTCAGACACTGAGACCAGACATCCTAACAGCAAAGCTCAGACAATGAGACCAGACACCCTAACAGCAAAGCTCAGACACTGAGACCAGACATCCTAACAGCAAGCTCAGACACTGAGACCAGACATCCTAACAGCAAAGCTCAGACACTGAGACCAGACACCCTAACAGCAAAGCTCAGACACTGAGACCAGACATCCTAACAGCAAAGCTCAGACACTGAGACCAGACATCCTAACAGCAAAGCTCAGACACTGAGACCAGACATCCTAACAGCAAAGCTCAGACAATGAGACCAGACACTCTAACAGCAAAGCTCAGACACTGAGACCAGACATCCTAACAGCAAAGCTCAGACAATGAGACCAGACACCCTAACAGCAAAGCTCAGACAATGAGACCAGACATCCTAACAGCAAAGCTCAGACACTGAGACCAGACACCCTAACAGCAAAGCTCAGACACTGAGACCAGACATCCTAACAGCAAAGCTCAGACACTGAGACCAGACACCCTAACAGCAAAGCTCAGACAATGAGACCAGACACCCTAACAGCAAAGCTCAGACAATGAGACCAGACATCCTAACAGCAAAGCTCAGACACTGAGACCAGACACCCTAACAGCAAAGCTCAGACACTGAGACCAGACACCCTAACAGCAAAGCTCAGACAATGAGACCAGACATCCTAACAGCAAAGCTCAGACACTGAGACCAGACATCCTAACAGCAAAGCTCAGACACTGAGACCAGACATCCTAACAGCAAAGCTCAGACAATGAGACCAGACATCCTAACAGCAAAGCTCAGACACTGAGACCAGACATCCTAACAGCAAAGCTCAGACACTGAGACCAGACATCCTAACAGCAAAGCTCAGACAACTGAGACCAGACATCCTAACAGCAAAGCTCAGACACTGAGACCAGACACCCTAACAGCAAAGCTCAGACACTGAGACCAGACATCCTAACAGCAAAGCTCAGACAATGAGACCAGACACCCTAACAGCAAAGCTCAGACACTGAGACCACACATCCTAACAGCAAAGCTCAGACACTGAGACCAGACATCCTAACAGCAAAGCTCAGACAGTGAGACCAGACACCCTAACAGCAAAGCTCAGACACTGAGACCAGACATCCTAACAGCAAAGCTCAGACAATGAGACCAGACATCCTAACAGCAAAGCTCAGACACTGAGACCAGACATCCTAACAGCAAAGCTCAGACACTGAGACCAGACATCCTAACAGCAAAGCTCAGACACTGAGACCAGACACCCTAACAGCAAAGCTCAGACACTGAGACCAGACATCCTAACAGCAAAGCTCAGACACTGAGACCAGACATCCTAACAGCAAAGCTCAGACAATGAGACCAGACATCCTAACAGCAAAGCTCAGACACTGAGACCAGACATCCTAACAGCAAAGCTCAGACACTGAGACCAGACATCCTAACAGCAAAGCTCAGACACTGAGACCAGACATCCTAACAGCAAAGCTCAGACACTGAGACCAGACATCCTAACAGCAAAGCTCAGACACTGAGACCAGACATCCTAACAGCAAAGCTCAGACACTGAGACCAGACATCCTAACAGCAAAGCTCAGACACTGAGACCAGACATCCTAACAGCAAAGCTCAGACACTGAGACCAGACATCCTAACAGCAAAGCTCAGACACTGAGACCAGACATCCTAACAGCAAAGCTCAGACACTGAGACCAGACATCCTAACAGCAAAGCTCAGACACTGAGACCAGACATCCTAACAGCAAAGCTCAGACACTGAGACCAGACATCCTAACAGCAAAGCTCAGACAATGAGACCAGCATCCTACAGCAAGCTCAGACACTGAGACCAGACATCCTAACAGCAAAGCTCAGACAATGAGACCAGACATCCTAACAGCAAAGCTCAGACAATGAGACCAGACATCCTAACAGCAAAGCTCAGACACTGAGACCAGACACCCTAACAGCAAAGCTCAGACACTGAGACCAGACATCCTAACAGCAAAGCTCAGACACTGAGACCAGACATCCTAACAGCAAAGCTCAGACACTGAGACCAGACATCCTAACAGCAAAGCTCAGACCCTGAGACCAGACACCCTAACAGCAAAGCTCAGACACTGAGACCAGACATCCTAACAGCAAAGCTCAGACACTGAGACCAGACATCCTAACAGCAAAGCTCAGACACTGAGACCAGACATCCTAACAGCAAAGCTCAGACACTGAGACCAGACACCCTAACAGCAAAGCTCAGACACTGAGACCAGACATCCTAACAGCAAAGCTCAGACAGTGAGACCAGACACCCTAACAGCAAAGCTCAGACACTGAGACCAGACATCCTAACAGCAAAGCTCAGACACTGAGACCAGACACCCTAACAGCAAAGCTCAGACACTGAGACCAGACACCCTAACAGCAAAGCTCAGACACTGAGACCAGACATCCTAACAGCAAAGCTCAGACACTGAGACCAGACACCCTAACAGCAAAGCTCAGACAATGAGACCAGACACCCTAACAGCAAAGCTCAGACAATGAGACCAGACATCCTAACAGCAAAGCTCAGACAATGAGACCAGACATCCTAACAGCAAAGCTCAGACACTGAGACCAGACATCCTAACAGCAAAGCTCAGACATTGAGACCAGACATCCTAACAGCAAAGCTCAGACACTGAGACCAGACATCCTAACAGCAAAGCTCAGACAATGAGACCAGACATCCTAACAGCAAAGCTCAGACACTGAGATCAGACACCCTAACAGCAAAGCTCAGACAATGAGACCAGACATCCTAACAGCAAAGCTCAGACACTGAGACCAGACATCCTAACAGCAAAGCTCAGACACTGAGACCAGACATCCTAACAGCAAAGCTCAGACACTGAGACCAGACATCCTAACAGCAAAGCTCAGACAATGAGACCAGACATCCTAACAGCAAAGCTCAGACACTGAGACCAGACATCCTAACAGCAAAGCTCAGACACTGAGACCAGACATCCTAACAGCAAAGCTCAGACAATGAGACCAGACATCCTAACAGCAAAGCTCAGACACTGAGACCAGACATCCTAACAGCAAAGCTCAGACACTGAGACCAGACACCCTAACAGCAAAGCTCAGACAATGAGACCAGACATCCTAACAGCAAAGCTCAGACAATGAGACCAGACATCCTAACAGCAAAGCTCAGACAATGAGACCACACATCCTAACAGCAAAGCTCAGACACTGAGACCAGACACCCTAACAGCAAAGCTCAGACATTGAGACCAGACATCCTAACAGCAAAGCTCAGACACTGAGTCCAGACACCCTAACAGCAAAGCTCAGACACTGAGACCAGACACCCTAACAGCAAAGCTCAGACACTGAGACCAGACATCCTAACAGCAAAGCTCAGACAATGAGACCAGACATCCTAACAGCAAAGCTCAGACAATGAGACTAGACATCCTAACAGCAAAGCTCAGACACTGAGACCAGACATCCTAACAGCAAAGCTCAGACATTGAGACCAGACATCCTAACAGCAAAGCTCAGACACTGAGACCAGACACCCTAACAGCAAAGCTCAGACACTGAGACCAGACACCCTAACAGCAAAGCTCAGACACTGAGACCAGACATCCTAACAGCAAAGCTCAGACAATGAGACCAGACATCCTAACAGCAAAGCTCAGACAATGAGACCAGACATCCTAACAGCAAAGCTCAGACACTGAGACCAGACATCCTAACAGCAAAGCTCAGACACTGAGACCAGACATCCTAACAGCAAAGCTCAGACACTGAGACCAGACATCCTAACAGCAAAGCTCAGACAATGAGACCAGACATCCTAACAGCAAAGCTCAGACACTGAGACCAGACATCCTAACAGCAAAGCTCAGACACTGAGACCAGACATCCTAACAGCAAAGCTCAGACACTGAGACCAGACATTGTAACACAAAGCTCAGGCAGTAAGACTAGAAGACATAAGATCAATACTCAATGGAGGGTAGATTGTGTAAAATAGAAGGTCACACCTAGTTGGTAAAGGATCAACACAAACGTTCCCTAGTGGCAAGAGGATGTTAAGGAAGCAGTGAGGTGACTTGCATGGAGCAGCAGTGGTAGGATTTCATTGGACCTATGAGAAAGCATTGGCGTAACCTGCATAGAGTGGCAGTTACAACCCTAAAAGACAGTTGTTCATCTCTCAGATCTTGAGTATGAGATGGGGAAATGGGCGAAGGTTTTGGGGTCCATATGGGAATTTGTATGCACAAATCTGCCCAGCGTGGGCAAATTGCTCCTGTGCAGACTGGCTCGACCATTTGAGAACTCGCCTGAGTTACGAAAGCAGCAATCAGACACAGGCATCCCAAACTGAAGATGACGATTTCAGCCAGAACCCTGGGTGACTCCTCTCGTTGTCCAGCCTTACTGAGGTAATCTCAAAGTGACTTGTTTTATCATAACCCTCCCCAATCCGGCTGAAAGCAGGCATGAGGTCTGCATGGCTTGCATATCTACAGCCAGATCGTGGGCAGGGATTCCCGGGGGATGTCTTAGGTGGGAATGGGAAAATGATGAGTGCAGATTATATTTTTACCCATAAAAAAACAGGTACAAAATTCTGTGGAAACTCTCAAAGGGAGAGTACACCTGCATGCAAACCTGTATTGAAAAGAAACCTATTAAATTCTATTCTAGAATCCTTTGCAGGCCTGGAAAGGAATCCCAGATGCCTGAAATTTTGGCCTGGTGCCTGCCTAATGGATGAGAAGCCATCAGGACCCGGGCCGTGGGAGCGGACGTTGAGGCTGCCAGTGGTGAGGCCTGCTGGCTGCCACTGGCAGCGTCCGAGACAGAGAGAAGTTGCCACCAGCGAGGCCCTAACGCTGAACGTAGAGAAGGAGAAGTGCCTGGAGGGGAGGGGAGGGGAAGAAGCCGAGAGGGAGAGTGCCTGGAAGGAAGGGAGAGAGCCGGGAGGAGGTTGGGGCTGGGAGGGAGTATCTGGACGCAGGGAAAGGAAATAATTGCCCTTATTAGTGGGGGCCCTTTGATGGGAGGGCATTATTGGCCTCACCAGGTCTGCTTGCCAGCAGTGTGAGCCAGAGGCCTCCAGGCAGGCCCCGCCCCTATGAGTGAGGCGTGTGTTATGGCAGTGTGCGGGCAGGGGCTGTGAGTCTGTATAAAAGGGGGGCTGCAGCCACGTGATGCAGTCAGGGCTGAAGGTGTGCAGGTGTCTCTCCTTGTGGAGGATAATTGGGGTCAGGACTATAAAGAAGCATTGGTCCTTTGTGCTAGGTGCCTGAAAGGGGACAGACATTCCAGAGCCCAGGAAGGGTGGAGTGCTGGGTCTCAGCGCTCCTGAGAACGTGTCAGAGTCTGAGGAGCTCCTTAAAGAAAAGGATCCAGCTGGATGAGGGGAGCAGGGAGTCCTAAGGGAGAAAGTCCGCAGAAGCTCAAAGGGGAAAGGAAAAAAACTGAAGATCTGCTCTACCCAAAAGGGCCCAGAGTGGAAGGGTACCTGTCCCAAAGAGCCTACCTTTGTGGGAAGGAGTGGGTGAAAGGGGTTGAGATTGGTGTTATATTTTGTGCATTGGACTGTGCTTGCTGGAGTGCACCACCATCTGCTGCGCTGGCTTCTGGGCTTTCTCCCACTGGAAGTTTTATTCTGAAAGACGGTGTTTGGTGTGTAGTTGTGGTTTTTTTGTGCATCTGGACTGGTGTGCAGAAGAACCCGAGAGAGAGAGAGAGTGCAAAATCCCGTCATTCCCTCCACCCCTCCATGCAGGAGCCCTGGACGGTCAAGGGGCCTTGCTGGTCCCTTCCCCTGTGCCCCTGTGCCCAAGAGCTGACCGGGATGGTGGCTACGCAAAAATCGGAAATTGCATAATTAAAAGCAGACAAAAACATAAAAACAAACAACAGACAAAGAAACAGTAAAAGAGCAAAAGTGCCAAAGTTTTGAATATTTTTCCCTGTCAAGTTCATACATTTTGTGCACTGAAAATTTGCCCGTGCAATAAAGGACATCACCGGAGGCTTGATTTTATCCGGCGAGTGTGCATATCCGGTGCTGTCCAGATAACTTTACTGGGATAAAGCTGCTAGGGATGTGCAGAGCAAAAGTTTAAGTTCATATGTCCATATGTCCAAAGGGGGTCCCATTTGCGGTCAATATGGACATAAACAGAATTCAATGAGTTGAGTATATGTCCATATGCGCAAATAAAAATTTAAACCCCTCCCCCTCCTTAATCCACCCCCCCCCCCCCAAGACTTACCACAACTCCCTGGTGGTCCAGCGGGGTCAGGACGCCATTTCTGACCAACTTTGCAAGGAGCACGTGACGTCGGCGTCACGTCGGAGTGACGCGGCGTCACGTGATTCCCCGCGGGTTCGCGCCGGAACGCTCGTTCGGCCCAAAAGGAACTTTTGGCCAGCTTGGGGGTGTCAGGAGGCCCCCCCCAAGCTGGCCAAAAGTTCCTTTTGGGCCAAACGAGCGTTCCGGCGCGAACCCGTGGGGAATCACGTGACGCCGCGTCACTCCGACGTGGCGCCGACGTCACTTGCTCCTCGGAAAGGCTTTCAGAAATGGCGTCCTCACTCCTCGCTGGATCACCAGGGAGTTGTGGTAAGTCTTTGGGGGGGGATTAAGGAAGGTGAGGGGTTTAAATTTTTATTTTGGATCAACAATCGCGATTTCCAACTTATTCAACATAGCTATGTTGAATAAGTTGGAAATCCGATCGTTTATGTCTTATCACTTTTTTAAGTTAAAAAAAAAAAAAAAGTAGCGTTTTACATTTATGTTCAATACGAATGCACACCCCTAAAAGCTGCCTGCGTAGCTTTTTCCGAGGATATTTATCGGGAGACTTGTGTGCCCAAGTCCCGCTGAATATCCCAGACAAGTTGCGCGAGGAACCTTCCCCGGAGAAATTTGCCGCTCACCACCGAACGCCGACTTCTAGGTTTTCGAAATAGCTTTCCAGCCCTGCTGTCCGAGGATGCGGGAGTGAAGGCCGCCGCAGGGTCGCGCATACTTTACTCAGACCAAGCTGAAAATAAACACTGCAGGATCAGACAACAAAGCACTCGAAAGCCGCACTTCTCCCATTCTGCTGAGACCTCGCTGCCGCTGCTGCCGATGCTATTGCATGCTTAGCAAATGGGTCCGACCACGCAAACAATTCACCCATTCAGCTGCCAGGCATCTGCTTTGCAGAAAGCTTTTAAGTCTGATTGAATTGATAGTGAAATTGTAGATAATTTGAAGAGCTGTTTGTGCTAACAGGAGTCGCTGGGCGCGTGTGTGATGCGCAGGGCAAGCCAGGATCTACTTTCCAGGCCCAGGACAACTTCTCCAGAAACCAGCAAACTCAGTGAACCTCTAACGTGCCTCGGCTACATGAGCGATTTAATAACTGTGTGTCGCTGGGCGGGCATCAGGCTCGGGGGTACGTCGCTGTAAGCAGGGAGGCCAGCTTCCAACATCTGGGGCTGGCACGATCCGAAATTAGTGGCTGCAGGTACGAGCAAAATGCAAGCAAGAGACGTGGCACGCGTACGTGTGAGAACTCAGTGCTGCACAAAGCTCATCGTAGTCCTGGGTAAAAGAGAAGGACTTCTCAGGCTTTCTTCCAGATCTGCGCGATGATATGGGTTTGAGTGTAATCTGCCAGCGCCTGCTGCAAGCCACGCCTGTGCATTTTCTTCATCTGTGCACGCATACCTTCGTGGAGGGCTCCCAAACCTGTCCTGGGGACCCCCAGCCAGCTGGGTTTTCAGGATTTCCACAATGAACCTGCAGGAGATAACTTTGCATGTACTGAGTGTCTCCATGATATGTACATTTCTCTCATGCATATTCATTGTGGGGATCCTGAAAACCCGACTGGCTAGGGGGTCCTCCAGGACAGCTTTGGGGAACCCTGCTTTAGTGCCTAGAGCAGGGATAGGTAACCTTTTTGAAGTGGTGTGCCAAGATTTAAATTGGGGGTAGGTAACCCTGGTCCTCAAGTGCACCTTGATCCACCAGGTTCCTTTCACACGACTCTTGAATATTAATTTGAATTGATATTAATTTTTAGTTAAAATATTCAAGTTATGTAAAATATGATTGAAATTGATACGGTGTTTTACTTATGTAAAAGCAACGTTATAAAAAAGAGCAGAGAAAAATGTTTCCCACTCACTCCCCACTCCTCACCAATACACCCCCTCTTAGGAAAACAGAACAGGCCAGGCTCCTTTAGATGCCTACAGAGAAACTACACGCTAGCTACCAAAATACCTCACCCCCAGTCACATATGCAGAACCTCACAAAATACAGACTTATAGTGGTCATAAAAACTATAAATAGACAATTCTGACTTGAGAGATGCTCAATGTGATCACATCCGGTAATATAAGAAGACCCCAGGCCCTGATGGCTTTGGAAGTGGTCATTATAAAATCATACGTCATCAAATAGTGGGGCCTATGGGTACTTTCTTATCAGATGAACTTCAGAAAGGGTTCTTTGCTCCAGATTTTAATAGCGCATACATCACGGTTTTGGCCAAGCCTGGGGAAGATCCTTCACTTCCTTCATCAATGCTGAACTGTGATTTAAAAATATTTTCCAAAATAGTGGCAGACAGGATGAGTGTGGCGATACCAGACATTTGTTTCTGATAACCAGGTAGGGTTTGTAAAATACTTATAAAATTCAATAAATAAAGAATTTAAAAAGAACTTACAATAAGGGCTGGTACAATAGTATGATTTAGACAACCCTGATTGATTTTTAATGAGAAAGTGTCTCGAGCGTAAAAACCAAGGGTTGAGTGTGTGGGAAAGACAGACACTAGAATTAACTATCTCTGGCTTGCTTATTACCTCAGACACACCCAAACTCTAAAGAATATATCCCTCTAGTTCACCTTTCACCAAACTCTTATAAGTCCAAAGATTTTCGAAAACTATACTTACCAAACCTCGTTAACCACCGTTAAATTAATCTTCACTCAGTTAATTGAAGGGTTTGAGTGTCATGCGCCATTAGGTGTGCACATCCGGTCCTCCTCTACTGCAAAGGGTGTGGGGCCTCTGGAAGCTGGGGCTGTGGAAGTCAATCCCTGGATTGCTCTTGGTGACCTCTGGATGCCTCTCCCGGGGATGCTGGGAGCAGTATGCAGATGAGCCTTCTGATCCTCCTCCACTGCAAAGGGTGTGGGGCCCCTGGAAGCTGGGGCTGTGGATGTCAATCCCTGGATCGCTTGCGGTGACCTCTGGACTCCTCTCCCGGGGGATGCTGGGAGCAGTATGCAGATGAGCCTTCTGATCCTCCTCCACTGCAAAGGGTGCGGGGCCTCTGGAAGCTGTGGCTGTGGATGAGAATCCCTGGATCGCTTGCAGTGACCTCTGGACTCCTCTCCCGGGGGATGCTGGGAGCAGTATGCAGATGAGCCTTCTGGGCCTCCTCTACTGACCCAGTTGGTAACAAAAGAACAAAGGTCCGCACACATAACCTTAATCAATGCTGAAGAAAACAAGAATTAAAAACACAGGAATTGTCTTTCATCTAACTCAGAATAGAGATTACTTCGCTTCACGTTGTGGGGGCGAATGCTTGCCAAACATGAGAGACAGGGTGTGGAGGAAGGGAGATACCAACCAAATCTGGCAGAAGAGACTTGACTGCAGAGGCCGTCTTTTCCAAGAAAGAAGATGCAAAGGAGTTGCACAAGGCCTGTGAGGGCGTTTAAAGGACGATTAACTGGAGGCGCCACCAAAGTACGGTCTATCCTAATCAGCTCTTGAGGGCGAGAAGCTGCTGAAGCAATCAGGGTAGAGAACCACTAACGTTTGGTTTGATCCACAGACTGTAGTTTTTTTTAGCTTAGACTGATAGCTGGCAAAATTATCCTCAGATTTGTTCCTGCACCAACAGCAATCAGCAGCTCAGGAAGAGCATGCTTTGAAGTCCAGAGTGCCAGAGATTTCTGGCGACTCACAAGGCCAAGAGAGTCCTGGGAAGAATGCAGTGACCCTCTGCCAGCTCTCCACCAGACCGTCAGCATCATGGACAATTAATTACCATTCATTAATTGAAATATGCGCCAGTTTAAGAATTCTGCTAACAATATTGTTGGCAGTATTTTTAAATATATAGGACCATCACATTATCAGACATCACTGCTTCTGTTAAGCTACTTTCAACTGCCTTCTAATATCATCAGAGATCCTTCAAAAGTCCATTGGGAAAAGAGTTTATAAGTGTTTTTAATTATGCTTCTAAAAATGATTCAACCTTTAACTTTTGATCAAAAATATATGTGTATTCCATTCTAATTCACTGTTCATACCAGTTGGTTCAACTGTGTTCAATGTATAAATCCAAAATTGCTCCTGATAATTCAATCAAGTCTAAGGATCCTCAACCCACCAGTCAACTGTGACTTGTTCTATCATTGCCCAACTCAACCCCTCAAATGAATGTCCCCGTACTACAGAGTTTCACCAGAGATACCTCCATTTTCATAGTGTTTAAAAAACTATAGTGTCCCACTAACTGTGTCTTAATATGTCTCTTTGTACACACTACATACACTCTTGGACATGGGCAAATTATCACATTTTGAGATGGACAGTTGGTTTGACTATGAAATTTAATTATTTGACCAGACACTGGATCCTGCCATGTACTCCCTACAAGCAAACCACAAGCAGAGTGTCCAGTCTCAGTAATAATATGTACACTCGTAATGCAACATAGTGTCAAGGAAATCAGCAGCGTAGATTTCCAAATTTCTATAGGTAGATTGATGAGTTCAAGGATTGACGTGAGGGGCTTGGTAGAGTAGGCAAACCTCTATTGGATTTATAGATCCTAACTGGACTAGCAATCCATTCTGAATCTGACACCTGGGAATGGGGATTCTGTGCAGATCTGAGTCTCGGAACACTACTGCAAACTCTTCACCGTACCTTCCTGGCCTGGTTTGCACTGCCAACCGTCTCTCTTCTTCGAGTTTTAGTTCAGTTTTTGTGTGCACATATTTAGTTTGTGGCCACTAACTCTATAATTGGTGAGGGTCAGCTGTGCTCTGCATGCATGACTGAGGTGAGGGATTCTGTGAACTTTCTATGTACGGATCCATTGAAGTTTGCTTTCCAATTTGCACCTGCTGAGTAATGATGCGATTGTTTGAGTCAGCCCGCCAGCTCTTGCATTAGATGTCATTCCCGTGGAGCCAGACTACATCCACTGAACTTATTGGAAGGGAAGCAGCACTGGAACCGTAGTCCCTGGTGAAGAATCATCGAAATGCGGCCAGCATGGGGCAGTGGCCATATCATATGATCGAATTCATATGAAGCATCAGCTACAAGACAGGCAGGCTGATGTTTAAATGCATTTATATGCCAGTCTTGCAAATCAAGTCAACATTTGGACAATGCGCAGTTATTAGCCACCATTCCTATTTGCTGCATCATCTTAAGTTTTTTATTTTCAAAATAGGAAAAAATAAGGAAAAAGTGACTTCACTGTTATCTCACACTAAGGAGGGGCACCAGCATCAAAACTGAAACTATAGTACCCATGTATGATATGCTCGTACTGCTCATTCATTAGTTTAACATTGGATTTGTAGTTGTATCATATAAAGTGATTTCTTTTAGACTTTTCATAACTTTAAGTGTAACATTTCTGCATGGGAGTAACCTGTATGGAGTGGCAGTTACTACCGTAAACAGAAGGCAGGGGGGTATCCTGCATAGAGCAGTATTTATTACCCTAAACAGAAGGCAGGGGGGTAACCTGCATAGAGCAGTATTTATTACCTTTATCAGAAGGCATGGGGGTAACCTGTATGGAGCAGTATTTATTACCCTAAACAGAAGACATGGGAGTAACCTGTATGGAGTGGCAGTTATTACCCTAAACAGAAGGCATGGGGGTAACCTGCATGGAGCAGTATTTATTACCCTAAACAGAAGGCATGGGGGTAACCTGCTTGGAGAGGAAAATTAGTTTCTTACCTGATAATTTTCGTTCCTGTAGTACCAAGGATCAGTCCAGGACACCTGGGTTGTGACTCCGCACCAGTAGATGGAGACAGACTAAAACTTGTGGGCGGAGCCATATATAAGCCCCTGTGCCAGTCACAGCCCCCCAGTCATACGTAATGTCAAAGTAGAAAAAAATCCAAAAGCCAACATAGCTAACCATAGAAAACTTACTAAGTAAACGAAAATAACTCCAACACCCCTACAGGAAAACAGACTCCCCAACCGGGAGAGCGAACAAAACAAGGGGTCAGCGTATTAAAAACAACAATGAGCGGACTCTCCGTTACTATAGCGCAACACTGTGGGTGGGATCCTGGACTGATCCTTGGTACTACAGGAACGAAAATTATCAGGTAAGAAACTAATTTTCCTTTCCCTGTACGTACCAGGATCAGTCCAGGACACCTGGGATGTACCAGAGCTAAGTCATCGAGGGTGGGAAGCAGAGAGTCCCGCTCGGAGAACCCTCTCTCCAAAACCCCCAGTATCAGTGGCCTGAACATCCAATCGGTAATGTTTAATGAAGGTATGCAACGATTTCCAGGTAGCCGCCCTGCAAATCTCTTGAGGCGACACCTGAGAAGATTCCGCCCAAGACGCAGCATGAGATCTCGTCGAATGAGCTCGAAGATCCACCGGCGGAGATTTACCGCGCAGAATATACGCGGAACCAATGGCCTCCTTGAGCCAACGGGCGATCGTTGTGCGGGACGCCGCAGAACTTTTCTTCGGACCCGACGTCAACACAAACAGATGATCTGTCAAACGAAAAGAATTTGAGACCTCTAGATAGCGAAGAAGAGACCTCCGCACATCTAGTTTTCTCAAGTCCCTCAACTTCGGGTCGGAAGAATCCCCAACCGCGAAAGCGGGAAGTTCAATCGATTGATTCAAATGAAAAGGCGATACGACCTTAGGCAGGAAAGAGGGAACGGTCCGCAAGGAAACCCCTGAATCAGAAATGCGCAAGAAGGGCTCTCTACAGGACAGAGCCTGCAACTCGGAAACCCGACGAGCGGACGCAATCGCTACCAGGAATACAGTCTTCAACGTGAGATCTTTGAATGTAGAACGCTTCAAAGGCTCAAACGGAGCTGAGCATAGGGCCGAGAGCACCCAGTTGAGGTTCCAAGATGGACAAGGGAGCCGTAAAGGAGGACGGAGGTGCTTCACTCCCCTAAGAAAACGGGAGATATCCGGGTGGAGAGCCAGGGAGACTCCCCGGATTTTACCACGCAAACAACCAAGCGCCGCGACTTGGACCCGAAGGGAACTGCACGCTAAACCTTTGGCCAGCCCAGCCTGGAGAAAAGACAAAATATCAGGAATAGAAGCGGAAGTGGGATCCAGACCCCGCTCTACGCACCATTCTTCAAAAACTACCCAGACTCTAACATAAGCCAGAGATGTAGACTGCTTCCTGGATCTCAGTAACGTGGCAACTACCGCATCTGAGTAACCTTTGCGCTTCAATCGATTCCTCTCAAAAGCCATGCCGCGAGACAGAAGTGATCCGCATCCTCTAAACAGACGGGACCCTGACGAAGGAGCGGCGCCACCGACAATTGGATCAGATCCGCAAACCACGGACGGCGCGGCCATTCCGGTGCCACCATGATCACGTTGGACGGGTGCAATTCTATGCGCCGCAGGATTTTGCCGATCATGGGCCACGGTGGGAACACATACAGTAGCACCTCCGCTGGCCAGGGAAGAGCTAACGCGTCGACCCCTTCTGCTCCTCTTTCTCGGCGTCGACTGAAAAATCTCGGAGCTTTTGAGTTGTTCCACGTGGCCATCAGGTCCATGTGGGGCGTTCCCCAAGTCCTGCAAATGAGAAGGAACGCTTCTTCCGCCAGCTCCCACTCTCCCGGATCCAGGTGGTGCCGGCTGAGGAAGTCCGCCTGGACATTGTCGACTCCTGCTATGTGAGACGCAGCGAGATCGCTGAGATGCCGCTCTGCCCAGGCCATCAAGGAACGCGCTTCCTCCGCTACTTGAGGGCTTTTCGTCCCGCCCTGGCGATTGATGTAAGCCACGGTGGTAGCGTTGTCCGACAATACTCGGATCGCCTTTCCTCGTACGAGGGGTAGAAAAGCTTGCAATGCCAGACGGACCGCCCTGGACTCTAGGCGGTTGATAGACCACCGGGTCTGATCTTCTGACCACAGACCTTGAACCGATTTCCCTTGGCAAACTGCACCCCAACCGGAAAGACTGGCATCCGTGGTCACCACTGTCCAGTTGGGAAGGAGAAGAGATACTCCACAGGAAAGATGTTTGGAATCCAGCCACCAGCTCAGGCTGGAGCGCGCCTGACTGTCGAGAGGCAGTGGAAGATAAAATTCCTCTGAAATCGGTTTCCAGCGGGAAAGCAATGAAGACTGCAGCGGCCGCAGGTGAGCGAATGCCCAAGGGACTAACGCCAGCGTGGAGGCCATAGATCCGAGAACCGTCAGGTAATCGCAGACTCGCGGACGGTGCTGAGACAAAAGACGTTGCACTTGAGACTGTAGTTTGCATATCCGTTCCTGAGAGAGAATCACTCTGCCCCGTTTTGTGTCGAAGACAGCTCCTAGATACTCCAAGGACTGAGTGGGTTCCAGATGACTCTTGTTGTAGTTGACTACCCAGCCCAGGGACTGCAAGAATTGAAGCACCTTGGCTACCGCCTGCCGACACAAGCTCTCTGACTTTGCCCGAATCAACCAATCGTCGAGGTAAGGGTGAACCAGGAGGCCTTCCCGACGTAAGTGCGCCGCCACCACCACCATCACTTTCGTGAATGTCCGAGGCGCTGTCGCCAGGCCGAACGGAAGAGCCCGGAACTGGAAGTGTCTTCCCAGAATGCAAAACCGCAGGAACCGCTGGAACGCTGGTTGGATGCCCACATGAAGGTATGCTTCTGTGAGATCTAGTGACGCAAGGAATTCTCCTGGCCGCACTGACGCGATCACCGAACGAATGGTCTCCATCTTGAAGTGAGGGACCCGAAGGCATCTGTTGACTCCTTTCAGATCCAGAATGGGTCGGAAAGTGCCGTCTTTCTTGGGAACTATGAAGTAAATGGAATAACGACCCTTGCCGTACTGATCGACCGGAACCGGAGAGATGGCCCCCAAGCTTTCTAGTTTTCGAATGGTGTCTAGCACCGCCACCTTCTTCATGGGATCCTTGCAGGGCGAGATCAGGAACTTGTCCGCTGGAATGCGAGCAAAATCTAACTCGTAGCCGTGTCTTATCACATTGAGGACCCACTGATCCGACGTAATGCTGGCCCATACCTCGAGGAACAAGGATAGACGCGCCCCCACGTTTGGGACAACGTGGTGAGGACGCAAGGAGGGATGGGCCGGCCGAACTTCATTGCGAAGGCTTGGACCCCGCACCCGATGGGGCCCCTCCTTGCCTGCCAAAGCATTTACCTCGAAAGGACTGCTGCCAGTGAGTGTTTCGAGAAGAGGACGATCTATAAGAGGACCCGGTGGATCTTTGTGGCCTGGACTTTCGGGGACCCCGGAAACGAGCTCTGCTGGAAAACGAAGAGCGCGCCCGGGCCCTATCCTCTGGCAGCTTAAACGCTCGGTTCTCGCCTAGCGAAACCATCAAGTCATCTAACTCCTTTCCGAACAGCAATTTCCCTTTAAAGGGTAACGCCCCGAGGTGAGCCTTGAACGAACCATCCGCTGCCCAGTTGCGCAGCCAAAGGAGGCGGCGTGCCGACACTGCCGAAACCATGGACCTAGCTGAAGTGCGTAAAAGATCATGGAGCGCATCAGCCCCATACGCAATAGCTGCTTCCTCCGGAGAGAGATCTGCATTAGCCTGCAGAACCTGGGCCCAGCGCAGACTAGCTCGCATGGCGAAGTTCGTGCAAATGGCGGCTCGCACTCCCAGGGCGGAAACCTCAAAAATCTTTTTGAGTTGTACCTCCAACTTCCGGTCTTGAATATCCCGGAGGGCCGTAGCTCCCGTGACCGGGATGGTAGACCTCTTCGTGACAGCAGACACTGCCGAATCCACCTTAGGAAGTCTGAGGAGCTCCAGCGCCTCCTCCGGTAAAGGATAAAGTTTATCCATGGCCTTGCTGACTTTCAAACCCAGCTCCGGAGTATCCCATTCCTTGAATAGGATATCCGTGGATGAAAAATGAAAAGGGAAGGCGACTGCCGGCCCTGTGAGGCCGAGCAGAACAGGATCCATATTCGCCTCCTGGCGGACCACCACCGGTGGAGCCTCAATCCCCAGCTCCTGGAGAATGGCTGGGATGAGAGGTGACAGTTCCTCCCTGCGGAATAGCCGAACCACTTTGGGGTCGTCCCCGTCTAAGGCCTGTGCACTTTTCCCTGCACTGGGCTGCGCCGTTCCATCCGGTGCTGCCGTCCCGGCCCCCATCAGGGGCTCTTCGGAGGCCTCAGAATCCGTTCTGGAAAAATCCTCGGAATCCGATTCTTGCGGGAGCCCCCGGGGAAGTCGCTTGTCCCTGGACGAGCCCTGGGCCATTTCCGCACTCTTCCTGGCCTTCTTTTTCCGTGGTGGGGACTTGCGGACAGCCGCACGCGAGATTTTCCCCCGTATGCGCTTGTTGCGCTTATATTTGAGGACTTTGCGCAGCAACAGCGCAAAGTCCTCAGAAAATTCTCCGGAATCCGCTGAATCGCTACACGAATCCTCCTGGGACCGAATCCCCTCCGAGGGGACCTCTCCCGCCTTGGCACGCTGCGGGGAAAGCGCGGGAGGCAGAGACGAAGCCCCCACCGTCTCCCTGGAAATTTCCCGGCCGGTGGCCAAAATGGCTGCCACTCCCGCGCTAAGCGGGAACAGCTCCTGAGGCGTGTCAGAGGGGCCCCCACCTCGCGGCGGCGATCGCACGACCCTGGACCGAGCTCCCCGAGGTGCTGCTGAGGTGCCCTCATCACCCGGGACACAAGCCGAACAAAGGCTGTCCCGGGAGAGACGCGCGCGCGCGCCGAGCCGCAGGCCTTGCACTGCGAACCGCGAGGCATGCCGGCGAACGCGGGAAACAGAGGCGCGACGAAAAAAAAGTTACCTCAGAGGAAAAAATTGAAAATTTAAAAAATGATCAAAACGGCGCAATTCGGCGACCTCCCCCCAGCTGGCGACGCCCCCTCACCGACGAAAACGGAGCGGCAACGCCAAGGAACGGAGAGCCGCAAGAAAATAAAAGTAAAACTTTTTTTTTTTTTTTTTTTTTTTTTTTTTTAACAGAAAAAAGCGCTGTCCCTGGTTCTGAAAGCCCTTTTTCCTGCAGGGGTGAGTGAACCAGGCTCCCTGGTGTCACCCCTGACGCTGCCACTAGTTTAGCCGGGTCCTCAACCCTGGCAGCGGCCTCAACCGGGGGAGGGTAGTCCCCTCAGGACCTCTCAACTCCCCTGGGAGGCAGGGCACCCGGGAAAGAATTAAAAAACAAAAACCCAATTTAAACAATTAAACTAAGACAAAAAAACTAACTCAAAATCAAACCTGACTAAACACCAGAATCAGGTCAGGCAGAGGCTGTGACTGGACCTGCACCATCTACTGGAGACAGAGTAAGACTGGGGGGCTGTGACTGGCACAGGGGCTTATATATGGCTCCGCCCACAAGTTTTAGTCTGTCTCCATCTACTGGTGCGGAGTCACAACCCAGGTGTCCTGGACTGATCCTGGTACGTACAGGGAACAGTATTTATTACCCTAAACAGAAGGCATGGGGGTAACCTGCATAGAGCAGTATTTATTACCCTAAACAGAAGGCATGGGGGTAACCTGCATAGAGCAGTATTTATTACCCTAAACAGAAGGCATGGGGGTATCCTGCATAGAGCAGTATTTATTACCCTAAACAGAAGGCATGGGGGTATCCTGCATGGAGCAGTATGTATTACCCTAAACAGAAGGCATGGGGGTATCCTGCATGGAGCAGTATTTATTACCCTAAACAGAAGGCATGGGGGTATCCTGCATGGAGCAGTATTTATTACCCTAAACAGAAGGCATGGGGGTATCCTGCATGGAGCAGTATTTATTACCCTAAACAGAAGGCATGGGGGTATCCTGCATGGAGCAGTATTTATTACCCTAAACAGAAGGCATGGGGGTAACCTGCATGGAGCAGTATTTATTACCCTAAACAGAAGGCATGGGGGTATCCTGCTTGGAGCAGTATTTATTACCCTAAACAGAAGGCATGGGGGTAACCTGCATGGAGCAGTAATTGTTCCCCTCAACAACTTTCTTGGCAGCCAGGAGAGAACATGTGGTCTTTATCTGCCGTCATGTAAAATGCGGCTATGGCTCCAGGTCTGCCTCATGGAGTCCAGTAGCACTGATTAAAGCAGCAGACACCTGAAGCAGGCAATGCACATCAACTTCTCAAGAGTGATAAGGACAAGCCGAAATAAGCGTCCCACGGTGATCATTCCTCACAAATGCAGCTCCTGGATCCCTCTCATGCAACTCAGAGCTGCAGAACAATAAGGGGATGAAATTTAATATGGAAAAGTGCAAAGTGATGCACGCAGGGAAAAATAATCCCAGCTACAGGTACACGATGCTGGGCTCCGTTTTGGGAGTCACCACCCAGGAAAAGGACCTTACGTTGAAATCCTCACCTCAGTGTGCAGCTGCAGTGGTCAAAAAGCAAATAGAATATTAGGAATATCCAAAATGGGATGGAGAATAAAATAGAAAATATAGGGGCAGATTTTAGAAACAGCGCGCGCGGGGTACATTTGTACGCGCTACCTGGCGTGCACAAATGTACACCCGATTTTATAACATGCGTGTGTGCTGCCACGCGCGCATGTTATAAAATCCGGGGTCGGCGTGCGCAAGGGGGTGCACACTTGTGCACCCCCTTGCGCGCGCTGAGCCCTAGGGGATCCCCGATGGCTTTCCCCGTTCCCTCCGAGGTCGCTCTGAAATCGGAACGGCCTCGGAGGGAACTTTCCTTCCACTCCCCCCCCCCCCCCACCTTCCCCTATCTACCCCATCCCCCAGCCCTATCTAAATCCCTCCCCCCATCTCAGTCCCGCCCCCTTCCCGCCACTTTTTCAAAGCCCCGGGACATGCGCGCATCACCGAGCCTACGCAAAACAGGCTCGGCGTGCACAGGAGCAGGTTTTCGGAGTTACGCACGTAACCTTTTTGAAAATCTGCCCTATAATGCCTCCGTATCGAGCCACGCCGCGATCACACCTCGAGTACCGTGTGCAGTTCTGGTCGCTCCATCTCAAGAAAGCCCCAGCATAAAAAGAAAAGCGGCAGAGGAAGGAGATAAAAATGACAAAGGGGTTGGAGCGTCTGTCCTATGATGAGAGGCTGCGCAGGCGAGGGTTTTCAGCTGGGAAAAGAGACGGCTGAGAGGGGACAGGAGAGAAGCTTATAAAATCATGAGTGGGGTGGAACGGGTAAGTAAAGGACGGTTGTTCACCCTTTCCAATAAAACTAAAACAAGGGGACGCTCCATGAAACCAACCAGCAGCAGATTCCAAACAAACCCTAGGAAGTAATCTCTCACGCAGCGCACTGTCAGGCTGTGTGATCTGCGGCCAGAGGACGTGGTCAAGGCAGCTAGCCTAGCGGGGTTTAAAAGAGGAAAGTTCCTGGAGGGAAAAGTCCAGAACAGATTATTGGCCAGGGAGACTAAAAGAGAGCCACTGCCGTGCCTGGGAGCGAGTGACCGGCTCGGTGCTCGTGACCCGGCCTGGCCCCTGTCGGAGGCAGGACGCTGCAGGCTCTGCCCCAGCCCGGCGCTCGTGACCCGGCCTGGCCCCTGTCGGAGGCAGGACGCTGCAGGCTCTGCCCCAGCCCGGCGCTCGTGACCCGGCCTGGCCCCTGTCGCAGGCAGGACGCTGCAGGCTCTGCCCCAGCCCGGCGCTCGTGACCCGGCCTGGCCCCTGTCGGAGGCGGACCTTGCTCTGACCCAGCCCGGCGCTCGTGACCCGGCCTGGCCCCTGTCGCAGGCAGGACGCTGCAGGCTCTGCCCCAGCCCGGCGCTCGTGACCCGGCCTGGCCCCTGTCGGAGGCAGGACGCTGCAGGCTCTGCCCCAGCCCGGCGCTCGTGACCCGGCCTGGCCCCTGTCGCAGGCAGGACGCTGCAGGCTCTGCCCCAGCCCGGCGCTCGTGACCCGGCCTGGCCCCTGTCGCAGGCAGGACGCTGCAGGCTCTGACCCGGCCTGGCCCCTGTCGGAGGCAGGACGCTGCAGGCTCTGCCCCAGCCCGGCGCTCGTGCCCCGGCCTGGCCCCTGTCGCAGGCAGGACGCTGCAGGCTCTGCCCCAGCCCGGCGCTCGTGACCCGGCCTGGCCCCTGTCGGAGGCAGGACGCTGCAGGCTCTGCCCCAGCCCGGCGCTCGTGACCCGGCCTGGCCCCTGTCGGAGGCAGGACGCTGCAGGCTCTGCCCAGCCTGGCGCTCGTGACCCGGCCTGGCCCCTGTCGCAGGCAGGACGCTGCAGGCTCTGCCCCAGCCCGGCGCTCGTGACCCGGCCTGGCCCTGTCGGAGGCAGGACGCTGCAGGCTCTGCCCCAGCCCGGCGCTCGTGACCCGGCCTGGCCCCTGTCGCAGGCAGGACGCTGCAGGCTCTGACCCGGCCTGGCCCCTGTCGGAGGCAGGACGCTGCAGGCTCTGCCCCAGCCCGGCGCTCGTGACCCGGCCTGGCCCCTGTCGCAGGCAGGACGCTGCAGGCTCTGCCCCAGCCCGGCGCTCGTGACCCGGCCTGGCCCCTGTCGCAGGCAGGACGCTGCAGGCTCTGACCCGGCCTGGCCCCGGTCGCAGGCAGGACGCTGCAGGCTCTGCCCCAGCCCGGCGCTCGTGACCCGGCCTGGCCCCTGTCGCAGGCAGGACGCTGCAGGCTCTGCCCCAGCCCGGCGCTCGTGACCCGGCCTGGCCCCTGTCGCAGGCAGGACGCTGCAGGCTCTGCCCCAGCCCGGCGCTCGTGACCCGGCCTGGCCCCTGTCGCAGGCAGGACGCTGCAGGCTCTGACCCGGCCTGGCCCCTGTCGCAGGCAGGACGCTGCAGGCTCTGCCCCAGCCCGGCGCTCGTGACCCGGCCTGGCCCCTGTCGCAGGCAGGACGCTGCAGGCTCTGCCCCAGCCCGGCGCTCGTGACCCGGCCTGGCCCCTGTCGCAGGCAGGACGCTGCAGGCTCTGACCCGGCCTGGCCCCTGTCGCAGGCAGGACGCTGCAGGCTCTGCCCCAGCCCGGCGCTCGTGACCCGGCCTGGCCCCTGTCGCAGGCAGGACGCTGCAGGCTCTGACCCGGCCTGGCCCCTGTCGCAGGCAGGACGCTGCAGGCTCTGCCCCAGCCCGGCGCTCGTGACCCGGCCTGGCCCCTGTCGCAGGCAGGACGCTGCAGGCTCTGACCCAGCCCGGCGCTCGTGACCCGGCCTGGCCCCTGTCGCAGGCAGGACGCTGCAGGCTCTGCCCCAGCCCGGCGCTCGTGACCCGGCCTGGCCCCTGTCGGAGGCAGGACGCTGCAGGCTCTGACCCAGCCCGGCGCTCGTGACCCGGCCTGGCCCCTGTCGCAGGCAGGACGCTGCAGGCTCTGCCCCAGCCCGGCGCTCATGTGCCCATGGCAGGTCTTTCTCCTTCCTTTCCGGTTAGTGACGCCTCCTTCTGCTCCTCCGCCTGACATAAGCCGTCTGCCAGCAGCATACGATGCCTTATTAGATAGCTGGGGGAATGGCCTTGGCAGAGATATTCCTGCTAATTAGCCTTTCAATAAACACAAAACCCCCGCTGTGCACTGCAGCATCAATATTTATAAAACTGTTCATTATGCAAATGTTCCGTATGGAATCACATAAATCCTTTCTACACGGGAAAGACCATTTTCGGATTTGGATTTTCGATTTAATTGGTTATTTTCCTGCCCCCAGAGGGGCTCGCAGTCTAAGCACCTGATTTACTAAGCAATTTTCTCTCAAGAAAGCTTAGTAAGTCAGGACCTAGGTTTGTACCTGAGGTAATGCAGGGTGAAGTGACTTGAACAAAGCAACAGCAGCGGGATTTGAACTTTGGTTTCCCCGAGTGGAATCACGAGGGCTTCTCTTCCACTCCAATTACGAGAGAATTTGCCCGGGTGGCTAAGTCGTTGCCTGCGCGAATTGTCCAAGGCTGAGCTTTGATCTCCTCTTGGCAGGCAGAGAGGGCGCGTGCACTTCCACGACGCACGCGCTCTTGCACGCTGGGCAAAGGGGGCGGGGCTGGTGCAGGGATTCTCTGATCACAAAAGCGCCTGAATCTTGGGCAACTGCGTGAAGTGTTTCCCTTTGGAAATTCACTTGCGCGGTTTTACCTACAGACCTGCAAGCGGCCCACAGGGTTTTAAATGCTGCCACTTAATTCTCAGAGCGCCAAAATCTATTGATTGTAACCAAAACGTGCAAAGATCTGGGGGCAATAAACAGAGCTGCCCGCGTTGCTGCAAATTCTGCCGGTATTTACACCTATCGGGGGTTATAGAAACAATCAAAGCGAACGTCTGCAAAGGCCTTTTGTTTGCTTACTATTTCCAAGGGAGAAATTACATGTAGGGATCGAGCCTGCTCTCTCTGTGTGTCACTTTCCCCATATAAGCAATGCACATACGAGACGATTCAGTCTGGTGCGCTCGGCGGAGCGCACCGTTAGCCCCCATTTGGCCGCGCGTTTTCGATGCGCTATTTTTACCCCTTATACAGTAAAGGGTAACAGCGCGTAAAAAACGCGCGGCCAACCCCCCTGAAACTAATAGCGCCCGCAACATGCAAATGTATGTTGATGAGCCTATTAGTTATTCCCGCGCGATCCAGAAAGTAAAATGCGCAGCCAAGCCGCACATTTTACTCTCAGAAATTAACGCCTACCCATAGGCAGGAGTTAATTTTGGCCGGCACCAAGAAGGTGTACAGAAAAGCAGAAAAAACTGTTTTTCTGTACACCCTCCGACTTAATATCAAAGCGATATTAAGTCGGAGGCCCCAAAAATAAAAAAAAATTAATAAATCTTAAAAAAAAAAAAATCTGCCCGCGGCCCGCAGGTTGGAAAACGGACGCTCAATTTTGCTGGCGTCCGTTTTCCGAACCCGTGGCTGTCAGTGGGTTTGACAACTGACGCCGGTAAAATTAAGCGTCGGCTGTCAAACCCGCTGACAGCCGCCGCTCCTGTCCAAAAAGGAGGCGCTAGGAATGCACTAGTGTCCCTAGCGCCTCCTTACTACCGCGGGCCCTCATTTGCATACCTTTTCTTAGTGAATCGCGCGCCCAGGAAAGTGGCCTGGGCGCGTGTCGGGAGAGCGGGCACCCGCCGGCTCTCCCGCGTGGTTCACTGTATCGGCCAGATAGTTTGGGGATTTTTTTAGACAGAAAGGTTTCAGTACTCGGAAAGCAAGGCGCACAATGAGAGAGGCATTCTGGGAGGTGCAGAGGTGGGAGGAAGCTTGGATTGACTCACATAGTTTTTATTTTAAAAAGTACGCACATAACTTCGTGCCGCTGACTTTCCACACATGGTCGCATAAGATTGTTTTGCAAATTGGCGTAACTTAAGTTACCCATTTATTTTATTTATTTAAAATTAATTTTAGCCCGCGCCCTTCAAAGTTTGGGGTGGGTAACAGAGACAAACGCATAAAATACAAGCTTAACTACAAACATACAACAATAATAGAACACTGGCAATAACCTGACCGGGACCAAATGAAACCCAACCCAAAATAACCTATCAATAACAACCATGCTAAGAGAAAACCGAGCTGGAAGTTAGCAGTTTTGCTCACGAGGGAAGCCTGGATTAGAATAAGCGAGCCGGTAAGATGAAGGTGAGTTGCAGGGCTGCTCTGAATTGCTTCTCCTGCTGGAGGAAGGTTCCAGATAGAGGGGCGATTTCAGGCATGCATGCTTGTAACAGAGCGAAGGGAAGGACTCTCAGGGCGGGACCCTTACTTTTCAATATATTTATAAATGATCTGGAAAGAAATACAACGAATGAGATAATCAAATTTGCAGATGATACAAAATTGTTCAGAGTAGTTAAATCACAAGCAGACTGTGATAAATTGCAGGAAGACCTTGTGAGACTGGAAAATTGGGCATCAAAATGGCAGGTGAAATTTAATGTGGATAAGTGCAAGGTGATGCATATAGGGAAAAATAACCCATGCTATAGTTACACAGTGTTGGGTTCCATATTAGGTGCTACAACCCAAGAAAGAGATCTAGGTGTCATAGTGGATAACACATTGAAATCGTCGGCTCAGTGTGCTGCGGCAGTCAAAAAAGCAAACAGAATGTTGGGAATTATTAGAAAGGGAATGGTGAATAAAACGGAAAATGTCATAATGCCTCTGTATCACTCCATGGTGAGACCGCACCTTGAATACTGTGTACAATTCTGGTCGCCGCATCTCAAAAAAGATATAATTGCGATGGAGACGGTACAGAGAAGGGCTACCAAAATGATAAGGGGAATGGAACAACTCCCCTATGAGGAAAGACTAAAGAGGTTAGGACTTTTCAGCTTGGAGAAGAGACGACTGAGGGGGGATATGATAGAGATGTTTAAAATCATGAGAGGTCTAGAATGGGTAGATGTGAATCGGTTATTTACTCTTTCGGATAATAGAAAGACTAGGGGGCACTCCATGAAGTTATCATGTGGCACATTTAAAACTAATCGGAGAAAGTTCTTTTTTACTCAACACACAAACTCTGGAATTTGTTGCCAGAGGATGTGGTTAGTGCAGTTAGTATAGCTGGGTTTAAAAAAGGATTGGATAAGTTCTTGGAGGAGAAGTCCATTACCTGCTATTAATTAAGTTGACTTAGAAAATAGCCACTGCTATTATTAGCAACAGTAGCATGGGATAGACTTAGTTTTTGGGTACTTGCCAGGTTCTTATGGCCTGGATTGGCCACTGTTGGAAACAGAATGCTGGGCTTGATGGACCCTTGGTCTGACCCAGTATGGCATATTCTTATGTTCTAGACTTCTAGTGTGGATCTTGTTTTTTTGCGAACTGGAAACTCAGGGGGATTTCACGTGATGTAGCAAGTTGTGAATGGTTAGGGCGAGTTTGCAATTAATTCTGTATTCAATAGGCAGCCAGTGTAGAGCTTGTAGGGTGGGTGTAAAAAGATCATTGCACGGGATGTAATAGTGGAGTAAGGGTGACCTGTGTATAGGGGGGCATTGCCATAGTCTACTGATGTTAACATTAGGGAACCATATTACTAAATCACCCTGACTCTGGCACTTTCTTCTGGAAGACAAAGATGGTTAAGGATAAGTCTTACCGAAAACATTAAAGCTTCCTATGTATTTGTGCCAAATGCTTACAATGATGTGCGTATTATAATAGAGAAGATATTTCGGCAAATTGTCAGCTGGGAAACCGCGAAGGGGAGCAGGAACAGGGTGGGTCTTTACGGCTTTTCCGGAGAGCCACTTTCAGGCTTCTTTAGCCCCACCCCCAGCAGCTTAAGCTCCACCCCTGCAACACTGGTTCGTCGCTAGTGGCTCACCTTTAGGGAGGCACCGAAGGTCTAATAAAAGTTGATGACAGGATACTGGTGATTATACTGGAATATTGAGGCCTTGCCTACTGGGAATAATTTGGGCATTGATTTCCTTCACTTCCTATTGTAGTATATACGTTGTTTTACTGGAGTACAGACCTATGCTGAGCTATTCGTGTATTGACTCAGGGCTGTAGTCATAGCTGAGTGGTTGGGGCATTGGATCTAAAATTCAGTGGGGTCACCCTGTGCGGGTTTGAGTCCCGTCAGGTACAGTGTGGGAACTCTTGCTTTAAATGGTCCTTCTATCACCAAGTGGTGTTATTGATATTGAGACCATAGAGGAACCTGTTTGATTTTCCTCTTGTGATCATGTGCATGAAAAGACAACATGGGTTTTTTTTAGAAGGTAGATACAAGAAATCATTCAACAGAATCATTAAATGGTCCCACTAATATAATATTAAGAAATGGAAGATAGATTCACTATCGGCCTGAGCTTGCACATATGAAAGGAAGACGCAGGAAAATATATTTAACTTCTGCCAAGACTAAGCAAACTGAAGTCCCTTCTATGATTCATCATGCGATGTAGCTCTTAGATCAGTTAAAAATAAGAGGTCACTGACTGATGACATTGTTTAAGATGATCAATCAGATCTTTCTCCTTAAGAGAACCCAATCCTGTGGTCATCCCTTGGATCTAGTCCCCTGCACATGGGATGGTAGATATAAACATTATGTTAACCAAACCTTCTCTTAACCCAGCTACCTTATCAAATCACGAGTAGACTCAGTCCTTGGCAAATCCCCAATTGTACTTCCACTCTAATAAACCCGCTGTAGTTGCACTTAATCCCTGTGCTCTATTCTTAGTCACCGAACATTACACCAGCTAGCATTAGGCTCGCAGGCTAAACCTCCTTCTTATACACTATGTTAAACCCAGTTCTTTGTATCCACGTTTGATCACCCTGGTTTAATGTAAGACATTCTCATGTCATGATTATTGTTGGAATGTAAACCGACGTGATTGGTAACTTTGTTACTTGAATATCGGTATATAAAAGTGATAAATAAATAAATGGACTGGATTCTGCTGCAATTTTTCCTTCTTTCTAACTGGGAGTGGATTTTCTCTGAATGTATTTGTGAGCTGTGCTGCTGCCTACTTCCAGTGCGTAACTGCAGGGGAATCAGCCTGTTCTCACCACTTATTTCCAATCCTTGCATTACAGTTCTGTTGCATGGAAAAAAAAAAAAAAAAGGTAGCCAGAAATAAGCTAGGAGCAGTGTATACCTAAGTAAAAAGGTTGAAAAGTTCAGCTCAGTTACTCACCTTGGAAAGGTGTTGAGGTAGTGTGATTGGGTTTGAATTGGGACCAACATTTGTTAATCAAGGGAGCAGTGAGTCACTCAGGCTGACTAACTGAAGTTACTGTTTGTATTTCCCAACCCTAGCTCATCCCTTAATTTATAGGCGGGTGCCACTTACCAAAACAAACAAACAAAAAAAACACCTTATTGAGAGTTTAATCATTCCCCTGTAGGCCACTACCAGACACATACAGGTCGATACAGTAAGGTGTGCTCCGTCGGAGCGCACTGTCAGCCTGCTCTGGACGCGTGTTTTCCCTTACCCCTTATTCAGTAAGGGGAGGAAAACACGCGGCCCACCCGCGGCACCTAATAGCGCCCTCAACATGCAAATGCATGTTGATGGCCCTATTAGGCATGCGCGCGGGATCCAGTAAGTAAAATGTGCAGCCAAGCCGCACATTTTACTCTAAGAAATTAGCGCCGACCTTTGGGTCGGCGCTAATTTCTTCCGGTGCCAGGAAAGTGCACAGAAAAGCAGTAAAAACTGCTTTTCTGTGCACCCTCCGACTTAATATCATGGCGATATTAAGTCGGAGGTCCCCAAAAGTAAAAAAAAAGTAAAAAAAATAAAATAAATAAATTTGAATTCGGCCCGCGGCTGTCGGGCTGAAAACCGGACGCTCAATTTTGCCAGCGTCCGGTTTCCGAGCCCGTGGCTGTCAGCGGGCTCGAGAACCGACGCCGGCAAAATTGAGCGTCGGCTGTCAAACCCGCTGACAGCCGCCACTCCTGACAAAAAGGAGGCGCTAGGGACGCGCTAGTGTCCCTAGCGCCTCCTTTTCCCCGTTTTTCTCGCGTCACCTCATTTAAATACTGAATCGCCCGCACCGGCGAAGGGCTGGTGCGCGCGCCGGGAGAGCGGGCGTTCGTCCGCTCTCCCACGGTCTTACAGTATCGACCTGATAGTGAATTCACTAATACATTTAAAGGACGTTAATTAGATACATTCCTGCTCCCATAGCAACCTAAAACTTAACTAGCAACTGATCAAAATTGAGATGAAGGCAGCAGTCCAGCAGCAAGAGGGGGGCTTCCCAGTCTTTTGCATCGAGTGTCACATGTATGATTTTTTACCCGCCGGTGAGAAGTTGTACATGTGCATGCGATGCAAAGAGCTCCTGGCTCTCAGAGAACGAGTCCGATCTCTGGAGGCTAGAGTGGCAGACCTGGAGGAGCTGAGACAGACAGAGAGGTATATAGATGAGACCTTCAGGGACATTATAGCCAAGTCCCAACTTCAGACTGGCAGCCCTGGTGCTGCCTTGGAGGAAGAAGGTCTCATGATGGGAGAGCATCAACCAGGTGCAGCAGGAAAGGATCCTGTAGCAAGGACCTGCTCTCCAGTTGATGCATTGTCCTCTCGCACCAAGGATATCTCCAAAAGGCCTACTGTCCAGGAGGGAAGGGTTAGGTTGGCGTCATAGTTGGTGATTCGATTATTAGGAATGTAGACAGCTGGGTGGCTGGTGGACGTGAGGATCACCTGGTAACTTGCCTACCTGGTGCGAAGGTGGCAGACCTCATGCATCACCTAGATAGGATTTTAGACTGTGCTGGGGAGGAGCCGGCTGTCGTGGTACATGTGGGCACCAACGACATAGGAAAATGTGGGAGGGAGGTTCTGGAAGCCAAATTTAGGCTCTTAGGTAGAAAGCTTAAATCCAGAACCTCCAGGGTAGCATTCTCTGAAATGCTCCCTGTTCCACGCGCAGCTCCCCAGAGGCAGGCAGAGCTCCGGAGTCTCAATGCATGGATGAGACGATGGTGCAGGGAAGAGGGATTCAGTTTTTTTAGGAACTGGTGAACCTTTTGGGGAAGGGGGAGTCTTTTCTGAAGGGATGGACACCACCTTATCCAGGGTGGAACCAGACTGCTGGCGCTAACCTTTATTTATTTATTTTGTTTTATTTAACATCTTTTTTTATAACCGACATTAAATACACATCATATCGGTTTACATTGTAAATAAAATATGAGTAAGAGAATAGGAGCCCTAGGAAGAGGCTGAAAAGTCAAGCAAAGGGAAGGGGAAAAGGGGAAATGAACATATTTACAAAGGAGATAAAAACTGCTCTATCTCCTTAAAGGAGATAGAGCAGCTTGCAGCTTTTATCTCCTTTTTATATTTGTAAAATATCTATCTCCTTTAAAAAGGAGATAGAGCAGCTTTTTAAACTAAATCAAAGGGGAAAGCCGACAGTCGCTCAGCAGCGCATGGTTCGGAGAGAGGTATCTTCAAAGGATACTAATGATGCATTAGAATTAGGGCATCCCGACAGAGAGGTTCCAATTATTAGAAAAGTAGTCCAAGTGCCTGAAACTAAAAAAATTCTAACTTATCCCTATCAATTAAAAGCAGAATGAAAATACAACAAAAAACAAACTTGAAATGTTTGTATGCTAATGCCAGAAGTCTAAGAAGTAAGATGGGAGAACTAGAATGTATAGCAGTAAATGATGACATAGACTTAACTGGCATCTCAGAGACATGGTGGAAAGAGGATAACCAATGGGACAGTGCTATACTGGGGTACAAATTATATCGCAATGACAGAGAGGAGCAGTCGGGAGGAGGTGTGGCGCTTTATGTCCGGGATGGCATAGAGTCCAACAGGATAAACATCTTACATGAGATTAAATGCACAATCAAATCTTTATGGGTAGAAATCCCATGTGTGTCGGGGAAGACTATAGTGATAGGGGTATACTACTGTCCACCTGGCCAAGATGGTGAGACGGTGTGGGAAATATAAGCTTTGCCAGCAAGCCATTTCATCAGGGTTAAATACTAACTTCCCTTCTCCCTGACATTTGCCTGAATAAAAGCATCACTTGTGCTTAAGTCTCTGCCTAGGAAAGGATACCTGACTATCATGTATTTCTCTGGCTTGTGCTTAGCCCTGAATTCCTGGGGGAGGGGCTGGGTGTTCCCTAGTCAGAGGCAGGACAAAGTCAGGAGGTATAGATTTCAGCAGCCAATGAGATGATCCGTGCACACCCCCTGAGCCAAAGCCAATAGTGTAGGGACTCGTCTGTTGCTATGGGAAAGTAGCCAATCATGTAATGACACATCATCTGCCTTTGTATGAATGTACAATAAAAGGAAGAGCCTCGTGAGGGTTCACCCCTTCTCTCTTCCTGCCTGCCATGAAAGCTGCCTCAAGTGTGTGACAGTGAAATGCTAAGAGAAATTAGGGAAGCTAACCAAATTCAATTACCCCAATATTGACTGGATAAGTGTAATATCGGGATATGCTAGAGAGATAAAGTTCCTGGATGGAATAAATGACAGCTTTATGGAGCAATTGGTTCAGGAACCGACAAGAGAGGGAGCAATTTTAGATCTAATTCTCAGTGGAGCACAGGACTTGGTGAGAGAGGTAACGGTGGTGGGGCCACTTGGCAATAGTGATCATAATATGATCAAATTTGAATTAATGACTGGAACGGGGACAGTAAGCAAATCCATGGCTCTCGTGCTAAACTTTCAAAAGGGAAACTTTGATAAACTGAGAAAAATAGAAAAAAACTGAAAGGAGCAACTACAAACGTAAAAAGTGTGCAAGAGGTGTGGTCATTGTAAAAAATACCATTCTAGAGCACAGTCCAGATGTATTCCACACATTAAGAAAGGTGGAAAGAAGGCAAACAATTACCGGCATGGTTAAAAGGGGAGGTGAAAGAAGCTATTTTAGCCAAAAGATCTTCATTCAAAAATTGGAAGAAGGATCCAACAGAAGAAAATAGGATAATGCATAAACATTGGCAAGTTAAATTGTAAGACATTGATAAGACAGGCTAAGAGAGAATTTGAAAAGAAGTTGGCCGTAGAGACAAAAACTCACAGTAAAAACTTTTAAAAATATATCCGAAGCAGAAAGCCTGCGAGGCAGTCGGTTGGACCATTAGATGACTGAGGAGTTAAAGGGAGGGTACTTAGAGAAGATAAGGGCCATCGCGGAAAGATTAAATGATTTCTTTTCTTCGGTGTTTACTGAAGAGGATGTTGGGGAGGTACCCATACTGGAGAAGATTTTCATGGGTAATGATTCAGATGGACTGAATCAAATCACGGTGAACCTAGAAGATGTGGTAGGCCGGATTGACAAACTGAAGAGTAGTAAATCACCTGGACCGGATGGTATACACCCCAGGGTTCAGAAGAAACTAAAACATGAAATTTCAGATCTATTTCAGTTAATTTATAACCTATCATTAAAATCATCCATTGTACCTGAAGACTGGAGGGTGGCCAATGTAACCCCAATATTTAAAAAGGGCTCCAGGTTTGGTCCGGGAAACTATAGACCAGTGAGCCTGAATTCGGTGCCAGGAAAATTCATGGAAACTGTTATAAAGAATAAAATCACAAAACATTTAGTTAGACATGGTTAATGGTTTTGAAGGGGTGAATAAACATGTGCACAAAGGTGAACCGGTAGATGTGGTTTATTTGGATTTCCAGAAGGCGTTTGACAAAGTCCCTCATGAGAGGCTTCTAGGAAAAGTAAAAAGTCATGGGATAGGAGGCGATGTCCCTTTTGTGCATTGCAAGTTGGTTAAAAGACAGGAAACAGAGAGTAGGATTAAATGGTCAATTTTCTCAGTGGAAAAGGGTAAACAGTGGAGTGCCTCAGGGATCTTATAAATGATCTGGAAAGGGATACGATGAGTGAGGTGATCAAATTTGCGGATGAGAAAAAATTGTTCAGAGTAGTTATATCACAAGCAGATTGTGATAAATTGCAGGAAGACCCTGTGAGACTGGAAGATTGGGCATCCAAATGGCAGATGAAATTTAATGTGGACAAGTGCAAAGTGATGCATATAGGGAAAAATAACCCTTGCTGTCGATGTTAGGTTCTATCTTAGAAGTTACCACCCAGGGAAGAGATCTAGGCATCATAGTGGATAATATATTGAAATCTTCAGCTCAAGAGTGCTGTGGTGATCAAAAAGGCAAACAGAATGTTGGCAATTATTAGAAAGGGAATGGTGAATAAAACGGAAAATGTCATAATGCCTCTGTATTGCTCAATGGTGAGACCAGACCTTGAATACTGTGTACAATTCTGGTTGCCGCATCTCAACAAAGATATAATTGCGATGGAGAAGGTACAGAGAAGGGCTACCAAAATGATAAAGGGGAATGGAACAGCTCCCCTATGAGGTAAGGCTAAGGAAGTTAGGGCTGTTCAGTTTGGAGAAGAGACGGCTGAGGGGGGATATGTTAGAGGTCTTTAAGATCATGAAAGGACTTGAACAAGTTAATGTAAATCAGTTATTTACTCTCTCAGATAATAGAAGGACTAGGGCGCACTCCATGAAGTTATCATGTAGCTCATTTAAAACAAATCTAAGAAAATTATTTTTCATTCAGCACATAGTTAAGCTCTGGAATTCAATGCCAGAGGATGTGGTTACAGAAGTTAATGTATCTGGGTTTAAAAAAGGTTTGGATAAGTTCCTAGAGGAAAAATCCATTATCTGCTATTAATTATTAAGCAAAGGTAGCTTGAGATTTATTTAATGTTTGGGTACTTGCCAGGTTCTTATGGCCTGGATTGGCCACTGTTGGAAACAGGATGCTGGGCTTGATGGACCCTTGGTCTGACCCAGTATGGCAGTTTTTAATGTTCTTATAGTCATACAGCACAAGATGCAGCAAGAAGAGACTATGCTTTAATGAATTATTTAGGAGAGAAAGCGGAGATAACTGTTTATAGCCCTAGTGACCGCTGCTGCTGCATCCCAATTCCAGTTTTCATAAAATGTTAAACTAGAGCCTTCTACCAAGGCTAAAATTTGTGGAATTAGGTCTCATATATATAGAGGACTAGGATAAGAGTGAAAATAGATATTTGAATATATAATTTGAAAATGACTATATGTTGTTGGGTTTTTTTTCCTAATAGAAATTACAGGAAAAACATGGTTTACTTTATTGTAACATGTTCAACACTCTTTGTTTTCATATCAAGATGTTATATGCTTGAAACGTAAGTTTTGAAAATTAATAAAATATAAAATGATAACAAAAAAAAAAATACCTAAGGAATAAAATTCAAAAGAGCTGGAGCGGTGTTGATAAAGCTTCAGTCCAGTTGCCTGCCACATTATTTGGTAAGTAACTCAGAAGCGGCTTTAACGTAACGCGGCCCCTTCAGCCCTCAGGTCACAGGGCGGGACCAGGTGCCCGCCGTCTTTATCCCAGGCCTCGGGAATGGAGCAGGCATCACGGGGTTGCCGGCTCACCCAGGTCAATCCCGATGGACTGAACCATTTTATCTAGGGCCCTTTTAATTTGGCTTTTCCCCCATGGCATCGGTGCAATGGAGGGAAACCTAGCACTGATTCAGCTGCTCTGGGTTCATCCTGGGCCACGTGAGAGCAGATCTGAGAACTGGCAAAGATCATTGCAGGGAATGCCTTTATCAGCCTTTGCTGGACGGATTACCGACGGTCCCGACCTGCCTGTGCTTGCACGCCTCGTGCGAGTGCCTTTGGAAAATTCAGCTCGCTCTCTGGCAGGAGGCCTCTGGTTAAGAGGGTCAGCCCTCCAGGTTTCCGGTCCTGCCCTTCCTCTGGCTTAATCTCCCTGCAGGTAATGACCATTCTCTGTGGTAGGCCTGCAAGCTGTGAGAAACAGAAGCCAGAAATAAGTGAGTCACAGTAACGCAGAGGGCTTTGGGGGCTGGAAGTCACCAGGCAGGTCTCGTGAGGGGCCACAGGTCAGGCTCAGCTGAGGTCACGCACACAATCGGATCTTTTATTAGACAGTGATGGTCAGCCACCAGAGGTGGCGGTAGTGAGCTGGAATGTAGCCCGGCTGGGCTTGTAGTCCCTCAGGCTCTGGAACAGCGATCCCGCAATGGCTGTGCTGTAATGGAGAGAAACTGATATCGTGAGCAGCAGCAGTGAGGGCAGAGTTCAGGACTAGAACCTCGTTGGTAATGTACTCACGCAGCGGTCTCTCAGTATGGAGCACAGGAGCTGGAGTAAAGGCAGGCCCTCGAGGAGCGAGTACCTGATTCCAGGGAATAGTTGTGAGAGATAGAGATGGTAACTCACAGATGTTATAGGCAGCGGTGTCTTCCAGGCAGAAGTGAGGTCCAGGTAGTGAGTCCAGGAACATGGGCCCTCGAGGAGCGAGTACCGGTTCCAGACAGCGACCTGAAAGAGAAAAGAGAGAGAGGCCCCCGAGGAGCGGGTACCCCAGTAGAGTAGTCCAAGTGGAGGAGGAGTAGCAAGGTTTGGAGAGCGAATCCCATCCGAAGGAGTTCCAACCTTTTCCGTTCCGATCCGTACCGATCCGTACCAATCCTATCCTTGCTAACTCGTCAGCTAGCAATCGCGTAGGCCTTTTGTATCCTGGATGCGCAACGTCATCACAGGGGGACGCCCCTGAGGTTTGCGCCACTGAAGGTACTTGATGCAGGGCCGTGCGGCACGCGTGCCCCTAGGCAGCTGAACAGCATGGCGGGAGGCAGCGCCCAAGCCGGTCCGGGGACACCGGAGAGGTCGGCAGGAAGACGCCGCGGCAGCCAAACGTCCGTCAACCGCAGGAGGAGTCGCCAAAGAGGTAAGGAGGGCAGAGTGGAGACGTTGGGCAGCGACGGTCGCAACAATCACAGAGTGTGCAGCAGTGTGGGAACCCCTGGTTGCACTGGGATTTCAATGAATCTCCAGGTGAACAGGAGCTGACACAACCTCTACATGGTACAAAGGGAAACACAATATTTTTCGGTAAAGACCATTACAACTCCTACAGCCCCCACCAGCAGCAAAAAAAGAGATCATATCACTCCAGTTCTCAAAGTTGCCAATCCCTTATAGAATACAATACAAAACCTTATCCCTCATCCACAAAACATTATACAATAGCAAAATGAACTGGATGAATGCCGCACTACACTTCCAGATCCCACAAAGGAACCTACGCTCCACAAACACTGGACTTCTCCCAATCCCCTCTCCAAAACTAGTTCACCTCAACTCAATCATTCTCACTGGCCGGACCCCCCCATGGAACAACCTCCCCATAGACCTAAGAATCGAACCCTCGTCACAAACTTTCAAAAAGAAACTAAAACCATGGCTCTTTCAAAAAGCCTTCACAACACCCTGAGCACAACCAGATGTCAACTCCCTATCACCCATTCCTTCCTGAACCCCACCAGAGATCATCCAACGAGCCATGTACATAACCAATTCACAAGCTAAACACATATTACATAAAAATGTTTATCAACCTAAAGTTCCTAATACTCATTTTAAGTTACATCATACAGAAACCGTATGTAATACAGAATGTTAAGTTATTTTACACAGACATTTTCATCTTAATAAGCAAACCTACCCTTAAAATTAATCATTCAATGTCATGTGATTTTCCCCTTTCTATGTTTTCCCATTTATATGCTACCTTGTTACAGTGTAAACCGATGTGATATCTTGTATTGAATGTCAGTATATAAAAACAAATAAATAAATACGTTTAATGCAAAATTACTATTTAGTTGCTGATTGAAGAAATAGATGGGTCACAGTGGGCTATGGTAGGACAAGACCTGTCACCAGTGGCATCTCTAGACTGGGATGCCTCTGAGCAGCCATGTTCTTTTGATTGAAGAAACTGTGAGTCGATCCAACCGGCCCCTGAAGCCAGATGGTCACCGCATCGCAAAAAAGATATAATTGCGATGGAGAAGGTACAGAGAAGGGCTACCAAAATGATAAAGGGGATGGAACAGCTCCCCTATGAGGAAAGACTAAAGAGGTTAGGGCTGTTCAGCTTGGAGAAGAGACGGCTGAGGGGGGATATGATAGAGGTGTTTAAAATCATGAGAGGTCTAGAACTGGTAGATGTGAATTGGTTATTTACTTTTTCGGATAATAGAAAGACTAGGGGGCACTCCATGAAGTTATCATTGGGCACATTTAAAACAAATCGGAGAAAGTTCTTTTTTACTCAACGCACAATTAAACTCTGGAATTTGTTGCCAGAGGATGTGGTTAGTGCAGTTAGTATAGCTGGGTTTAAAAAAGGATTGGATAAGTTCTTGGAGGAGAAGTCCATTACCTGCTATTAAGTTCACTTAGAGAATAGCCACTGCCATTAGCAATGGTTACATGGAATAGACTTAGTTTTTGGGTACTTGCCAGGTTCTTATGGCCTGGATTGGCCACTGTTGGAAACAGGATGCTGGGCTTGATGGACCCTTGGTCTGACCCAGTATGGCATGTTCTTATGTTCTTATGCCTATGGCCAATATGGCCACGCCATAGGTGCCGCTACCAAAAGGCGCCATAGTGCCGCATGTGTCAGCGAGAGCAGTGCGGCTGGCAGGGCCTCAGTAAGAGAAAAAGCAGTGCGGTTCCACCAAAATTGAGAGCATGGTCGGTGGGGCCTTAGTCAGTGGAAAAGCAGCATGGCCCCATCGACTATACTGCCGATTCTGGCACAGCCCCACCACTTTTCCACTGACAAGAGCCCTGCTCTGCCCTGCCAGAAGGAGTTATCCACTTAGCTGTGGGGGCTAAAGAAGGAGACTGCTGCTGCCTGCTGCTTCAAGGGGGGACTTGGAGACTGCATGTGTGTATGTTAGAGTGAAAGAGAACATGTGTGTGGGAGAGAGAGAAAGAGAGAGAGCATATCTGTGTATGTGTGTGGGAGAGTCAGCATGTGTGTGTGTGGGAGAGTGAGAGAGGAAGCATATATGTGTGTGTTTATTTATTTATTTATTTATTTATTTAATTTTATATACCGGCAACCGTTTGCACATCGTGCCGGTTCACAAGTAACTTACAACAGAAAGTATATAGGCATAGCCTTTACAGAGAACGGTGTATAACGTAAAACGCAGTAACAGAACAAATAACTAAGTAACTGGGGAGGGATGAGGGGGGGGGGGGGTCGATACAAAGGGGGGGCAGGGGGAGGGTGCAAACAGATACATGGGGATAAAATGTGAATAGGGATTCGAGGAAGAAATATGTACAATGGTTATATACAGAAGTTGTACACTGGATATATATACAGATGTTGTACAATGGTTATATACAGGAGATGTAGGAAACTTTAGAGGGGGAGGGGGTTGGGTGTAGGTTCTGAAAGGGGGGTGTTGGAGAGGAATGATGGTTGGGCTAGCGTGTTAGTTGGTGAAGATGATGAAGAATGGGGGTATGCTTGGAGGAAAAGCCAGGTTTTGAGTTTCTTCTTGAAAGTAGGTGTGGAGGTTTCGGTACGTAGATTAAGAGGCATAGAGTTCCAGAGGGAGGGGCCTGCAAGGGAAAGGGCTCTATTGGTGGTGGAGATGAGTCTAGTGGATCTTATGGAGGGAGGGATAAGGGTTCCACGGAGGGAAGTTTCTGATACATTGTTTGTGAATGAGAGAGCCTGTGTGTATGTGTGTGGGAGAGTCAGCATATGTGTGTGTGTGGGAGAGTGAGAGAGGAAGCTTATATGTGTATGTTTGTGAAAGAGAGAGCCTGTGTGTATGTGTGTGGGAGAGTCAGCATGTGTGTGTGTGTGTGGGAGAGTGAGAGAGCAAGCATATATGTGTGTGTTTGTGAGAGAGAGCCTGTGTGTATAAGTGTAAGAGAGAGAGCATGTGTGTGGGAGAGTCAGCATGTGTGTGTGTGGGAGAGTGAGAGAGGAAGCATATGTGTGTGTTTGTGAGAGAGAGCCTGTGTGTATAAGTGTAAGAGAGAGAGCATGTGTGTGGGAGAGTCAGCATGTGTGTGTGTGGGAGAGTGAGAGAGGAAGCATATATGTGTGTGTTTGTGAGAGAGAGCCTGTGTGTATAAGTGTAAGAGAGAGAGCATGTGTATATGTTGTGGGGGGGAGAGAGAGAATGTGGTTATGTGTGTGTGGGAGAAAGAGAGAGGGAGAATGTGAATGTATCAGAAACATAGAAATGATGGCAAAAAAGCACCGAATGGTCCATCCAGTCTGTCCAGTAAGCTTATGGTAGTATCTGCTGTGCCGTATAGGTTACCCCATGCCTATCTGTTTCCCACACCATAAAAGTCAGGGCCCTCATTAGCTGCCAAGCCGCACATTTTACTCTCAGAAATTAACTCCTGCCTTGGCCCGGACCCAGGCCCGACGACATGACCTGACCTGGAGGCTGGATCCCAATGCCGGAGTCTAGGCTAGGACCCAGGCCTGATGCTGGGACCTTGGCCAGGCGTCTGCATTCCGACGCCTGGGCCGAGTCACAGGGTCAGGGTCAGGCTCAGGCCTTGGAGCCTCTTCTTCATCCTCTTCATTCTGCGGCACTTGGAAGCCAAATGAGGCCATCTGCATTCACCCCAGCGGACAGCGCCATTTTGATGTTTGGCAATGCGTCGGGACCTGTCTCTGGGCCGAATCACGGCATTGGGCCTGGGTCCAAGCCTAGGCCAAGGCCCTGGAGTCGGGACCCGGCCTCCGGGTCAGGCCGAGGCCTTGTCCATGAGTAGGCTGAGGTTATGGCGACTCCACTGTGCCTTCAGCCTACACAAGGCCAATTCTTTGGCCTGGGCCTAGGCCGAAGCTGGCGTATCCCCACCTGACCGGGTAAGTGGGGGCCGGGGGGGGGGGGGGGTGTCCCAGTCCCGGCATTTTTTCAGGCAGGTGGGGGGTCCTGGGAGGCTTCATTTTAATTTTTTGGCTTTTTTTTTTTAATTATTATTTGATTCGGTTTTTTTCTCATGAATGAAAATGAATCAAACAATCCACGAACCAAAACTCATGGAAAATAAACTCCCGAAAACGAACTGAAAACAAAAACAATTTTTTTCCTCCTGCACATCCCTATTTACATATGTTTATTTATTTTTATTATTTATTTATTATTTTTATTATACTGATATATATATTTATTATATATATATATTTATTATATATATTTATTATATGTTATTTTATTACCTGTGTTTTATTATTGTAAACTGCTTGGGCAAAGTTTGACAGGTGGTACATTTGATGTAAATAATTACATTGAAATTACAACGAGGTTAGAAGAGCCGCTGGCCGCTTTATAATTTACAGTTGAGTTACAGCTGAATTAAGGGGTGGAGGGGTTGCAGGTATGGTCATTAAGGGGTTAATTTTTAAGAGGATCTACGTGCACAAACCCTGATGATATCGCCCAAATCTTTAAAACCCCATGCATGTAAAAATTGATAGATACGCGCGTGGTTGGGCCGAGCGTATTTTTAAAATGGCGCGGCCACACCTTTATCTCCCGATACGCGCAGAAGTGCCAGGGTTCACAAAAGATGTAGGCCGGAGGTGGGGTCTGAGTGGGGGCAGGGCAGTCCCGTTTTACGCTGTCCCGGTGACTCTCCCGCTGGCCAACTGCTACTCGTCGGAGGAAGTAATTTATAAACAAAAAAAAAAGGGGATAGCTAGGGTAGATTTAGGGGTCGGGGTGGAGAGGGGAAAAGGGAGGAAGATTGGGTTAGGGGGTAGGGAAGTGGGGGAAAAAAGCAGATTGCGTCACCGCGCGTTACTGAAAAAATCCCTCCCCCCCCCGCGCGTGTGCGTGACTGGGGCATCAGATTTTACGCCATGCGCGTGGCGACGCGTGCATGTTATTAAATCGACATGTCCACCGGCGCGCGCTGGGGTCTTAAAATCAACCCCTAAGGGCGTAAATGGCCTATTGAAAATTGCCTGGTGGCGGCGGGGATAGCGTGCAGGTGAAAGTCTGCATAAAAACCATGAAACAGGTATTTTACACGCATTACAGAGAGGCATTTCAGAAGGGCGGAGATAGATTTAAACACACAGACTCTCGTTTTTCCATTGAATGCGCATAGGTCTACATGCACAAGGCTACACCTGCTCCTGAGTGTAGCTTTCAATGCTTATGCTGACGCCTGGTTATGCAAATACCTGTGCCAAATCCGCTCTCAAAATTTGGGCTAAGATCTGGATGAAAAGCTCTGCATGATGTTGGGGGGAGTAGCAAAGGGAACGGATACGTGTCCTTTGGGTAAGTCATAAGGGGACACCAGCCAAGGCTGCTCGTCTGTTTGATTGGCCTATGGGGCAGGACTACAAGAACTGTTAGCGCTCCACACGTCTGAAAGTGGGTATCTGAGACTACGAGAGATAAAGTGGCTTGCCCAAGATCACAGAGTGTCCATGGGGAAGGCAGCGTATGAACGCTGGCCTCCAACCACTAGGCCACGCCTTCTCCCTACTGCCTTTTGCTAGGTCTCGCATAAAGTAGTGTGGCTGCCTTGTTATTCACCTCAAATACTCGGAAATAAAAGTTAACTGCAGAAAAAAACAATATATGGAGTGATACGTTTTTACTGGAATTAGTTAGTACATTTCCGGACTTACTGTCTGTCACTCTGCAATTTCGAGCTTCATTACTGAAGTTAGCACAAAGAGAGCACCCAAGGGAAAATGCTGAATGCAACAATCAAGTGTGAAATTCAATAAAGATATTTGTCCTTGAAATGCTAATACAGCTCTTAAGCAAGATGAAATTCTTAACCTCCTCTATAATTTTTTACAGAGACAGTATTGATTTCCTCTGCATCAGTTAACCTACCTTGTTGCACTTTGAAATTTTGTACTCAAATATCTGCTTAAAGTAGACGTGGTCTTCTCGGGGAAGTAAATAGGAGTGCTTCAGGGCTTCCGTTGTATTTCTAATGGAAAGTTGAACAAGCATGAACTCCACTTGGGCAGTGCTTTAATTTCTACAATAAGGGTTGACCAAAAGGGTGCCGGCTGTAATTTTAGCAAACCTGAGTGTTGCTTTACTCAGGTCTTTAAAAAGTACATGATGTTCCCATTTTGTTTAGGTTTTATCAGACCTGGGATTGTGATTCCGTTAGATCATAATAGAGTTCAAAGGTCTGTCACAGTTGGGTCGCTTATGCATTCCATGATGAATTAAATTTAGGGCTTCATTGAGCTCGAGTGTAGTTTCCATCACAGTTGATTTTGTAAGGTTGTCTATTAAGATGGAAGGGAGAACACACAAAAGTGAGGGGAGGGAAGGGGCCCTGAAATGTTAGCGTGATCAGAAAGCGACAGGCCATGGAATTTTATGGCTCACGGAGAAGTAAGAAACACAGGTCTCTGAATCCTTTCCTGTCATTTCCAAATTCTCTGATCATTTCAATTTCAGACGTCTTACATCCATTTCATTTATTTCAATTTCACTTCTCACCTTTCGTTCACTATGTGAAGGCAGGTTACAAAGAAATGTAAATAAACATAACTGACAGTGCTGTACCATACTCTACAGATCCCGGAAACAAAATCAGTACGTAAGTAAATCTAAGAACAACTGCGATGACAAACAATTCACACAACACATACATAAAAAGTCCTCCCTTCATCCTAACCCCTAAAATCTGATGAACTTCTGCCTAGACTCTCTTCATATGTTACCGAACACTTCTGTGAAAAGCCAGGATTTGGGGGGTTTTTCCCCCGATAATATATCAAATTTAACTCATCGCAGAGCTCTTCTGAAATTGAGTTCCAGATGATGAGAGCAAAACAACTAAATGTACCACTGCCACTGAGGGAATCATCAAACGCCCCTGCCCGATGACCTAAGCGACTGGACTGGTTCATAAGCAGGGTTCCCCTTTGGAGACATTTAGAAATTAAATCTTGCATTGACATCTTACCTTCACAGGCAACCAATGGAGATTATAGAAGATTGGGGATGATTCGATCAAATTTCTTAGCCCCAGTCCTGGCTGTTGTATTTTGCAGCAACTGCAACCGCTTAATACAGGCCCGTGGAGACCCATAATATAGAGCAGCGCTTCTCAACCAGTGCGTCGCCAAACACGGCAGGTGTATCGCATCTCCCGGTGTCCCACTGCCCCGTTGTACTTTCCTTCTCCCTTTTTCCAGCCTCCACGGGCCAATTGGAAGTCTCCTTGCTTCCTACCCCCACTACCCAATGGGAAGCCTCCTTCATTCTGCCTGCCCCGGCGCAGGCCAGTCGGAAACCTCCTCCCTTCTACCTGCTAGTGGGAGTAGGAAGAAGGGATGAAGCCTTTGATTGGCCAGTGAGGCAGGCATCGCATAGCCCGGGGGTGGGGTAGGAGGAATAGCAGTGTCGAACCCCAACCTAGCAAGGCCGCCACGGGAGCCCATCCCTGTGGCGGCGAAGAGAAAAACCTGACCCTGGCGAAGCAAGGCCACCACAAGAGCCCATTCTCATGGCGGCAAAGAGGAAAACGCGACCCCGACCAAGCAAGGCCGCCACGGGAGTCCATTCCCATGGAGGCAAAAAGGAAAACCTGACCCCGACGAAGCAAGGCCGCCACAAGAGCCCATTCTCATGGTGGCAAAGAGGAAAACCCGACCCCGACCAAGCAAGGCCGCCACAAGAGCCCATTCTCATGGTGGCAAAGAGGAAAACCCGACCCCGACCAAGCAAGGCCGCCACAAGAGCCCATTCCCATGGAGGCAAAAAGGAAAACCTGACCCCGACGAAGCAAGGCCGCCACAAGAGCCCATTCCCATGGTGGCAAAGAGGAAAACCCGACCCCGACCAAGCAAGGCCGCCACAAGAGCCCATTCCCATGGTGGCAAAGAGGAAAACCCGACCCCGACCAAGCAAGGCCGCCACAAGAGCCCATTCTCATGGTGGCAAAGAGGAAAACCCGACCCCGACCAAGCAAGGCCGCCACAAGAGCCCATTCCCATGGAGGCAAAAAGGAAAACCTGACCCCGACGAAGCAAGGCCGCCACAAGAGCCCATTCCCATGGAGGCAAAAAGGAAAACCTGACCCCGACGAAGCAAGGCCGCCACAAGAGCCCATTCCCATGGTGGCGAAGAGGAAAACCTGACCCCGACGAAGCAAGGCCGCCACAAGAGCCCATTCCCATGGAGGCAAAAAGGAAAACCTGACCCCGATGAAGCAAGGCCGCCACAAGAGCCCATTCCCATGGCGGCGAAGAGGAAAACCTGACCCCGACGAAGCAAGGCCGCCACAAGAGCCCATTCCCATGGCGGCAAAAAGGAAAACCTGACCCCGATGAAGCAAGGCCGCCACAAGAGCCCATTCCCATGGCGGCAAAGAGGAAAACCCGACCCAGACCGAGGCCACCATAGGAGCCCATCCCCGTGGCGGTGAATAAAGAAGGCCCGCCGGAGTTAAGCCGCGGCAGAACAGGAGCCCATCCCTGCAGTGAAGGAAGAAGAGGTTTTTGGTGAGAGTTTGTGTGTGTGGGTGTGAATGGGTGCCTGGCTGAGAGCTGGTGTGTCTGTGTGTGAATGAGTGACTAGGTGAGAGCTGGTGTGTGTGTGTGTGTGTGAATGAGTGCCTGGGTGAACGCTTGTGTGTCTGTGTGTGAATGAGTGCCTGGTGAGAGCGTGTATGTCTATGTGTGAATGGGTGCCTGGGTGAGAGCTGGTGTGTGTGTGAATGAGTGCCTGGTGAACGCTTGTGTGTCTGTGTGTGAATGAGTGCCTGGGTGAGAGCTTGTATGTCTATGTGTGAATGGGTGCCTGGGTGAGAGCTGGTGTGTGTGGGGTGTGTGAATGAGTGCCTGGGTGAGAGCTGGTGTGTCTATGTGTGAATGGGTGCCTGGGTGAGAGCTGGTGTGTCTGTGTGTGAATGAGTACCTGGTGAGTGCTTGTGTGTGTGTGTGTGTGTGTGAATGAGTGCCTAGGTGAGTGCTTGTGTGTGTGTGTGTGAATGAGTGCCTGGTGAACGCTTGTGTGTCTGTGTGTGAATGAGTGCCTGGGTGAGAGCTTGTATGTCTATGTGTGAATGGGTGCCTGGGTGAGAGCTGGTGTGTCTATTTGTGAATGAGTGACTAGGTGAGAGCTGGTGTGTCTATGTGTGAATGGGTGCCTGGGTGAGAGCTGGTGTGTCTATGTGTGAATGAGTGTCTGGGTGAGAGCTGGTGTGTCACTGTCTATGTGTGAATGAGTGCCTGGGTGAGAGCTTGTGTGTCTGTATGTGAATGAGTGCCTGGGTGAGAGCTTGTGTGTGTGTGTGTGAATGAGTGCCTGGGTGAGAGCTTGTGTGTCTGTGTGTGAATGAGTGCGTGGGTGAGAGCTTGTGTGTGTGTGTGTGTGAATGAGTGCCTGGGTGAGAGCTGGTGTGTCTGTGTGTGAATGGGTGCCTGGGTGAGAGTTTGTGTCTGAGGGTGTGAATGGGTGCCTAAGTGAGAGCTTGTATCTGTGGGTGTGAATGGGTGCCTGGGTGAGAGCTTCTGTTTGTGGGTGTGAATGGGTGCCTAAGTGAGAGCCTGTGTGTGTGGGTGTGAATGTATGCATGGGTGAGAGCTTGTGTGTGTGTGTGTGTGTGTGTGTGTGTGTGTGTGTGTGTGAATGAGAGCCTGGGTGAGAGCTTGTATGTCTGTGTGTGAATGAGTGCCTGGTGAGTGCTTGTATGTCTGTGTGTGAATGAGTGCCTGGTGAGTGCTTGTGTGTCTGTGTGTGAATGGGTGCCTGGGTGAGAGCTGGTGTGTCTATGTGTGAATGAGTGCCTGGGTGAGAGCTTGTGTGTCTGTGTGTGAATGAGTGCGTGGGTGAGAGCTGGTGTGTCTGTGTGTGTGCGTGTGCGTGTGTGTGTGAATGAGTGCCTGGGGTGAGAGCTTGTGTCTCTGTGAATGAGTGCCTGGGTGAGAGCTGGTGTGTGTGTGTGTGTGTGTGTGTGTGTGTGTGTGTGTGAATGAGAGCCTGGGTGAGAGCTTGTATGTCTGTGTGTGAATGAGTGCCTGGTGAGTGCTTGTGTGTCTGTGTGTGAATGAGTGCCTGGGTGAGAGCTTGTATGTCTATGTGTGAATGGGTGCCTGGGTGAGAGCTGGTGTGTCTATGTGTGAATGAGTGACTAGGTGAGAGCTGGTGTGTCTATGTGTGAATGAGTGTCTGGGTGAGAGCTGGTGTGTCTATGTGTGAATGAGTGCCTGGGTGAGAGCTTGTGTGTCTGTATGTGAATGAGTGCATGGGTGAGAGCTTGTGTGTGTGTGTGTGTGTGTGTGAATGAGTGCCTGGGTGAGAGCTTGTGTGTCTGTGTGTGAATGATTGCGTGGCTGAGAGCTTGTGTGTGTGTGTGTGCGCGTGTGTGTGTGAATGAGTGCCTGGGTGAGAGCTTGTGTGTCTGTGTGTGAATGAGTGCCTGGGTGAGAGCTGGTGTGTCTGTTTGTGAATGTGCCTGGGTGAGAGCTTGTGTGTGTGTGTGTGTGTGTGTGAATGAGTGCCTGGGTGAGAGCTGGTGTGTCTGTTTGTGAATGTGCCTGGGTGAGAGCTTGTGTGTGTGTGTGTGTGTGTGTGTGAATGAGTACCTGGGTGAGAGCATGTGTGTGTGTGTGTGTGTGTGTTTGTGTGTGAATGAGTGCCTGGGTGAGAGCTGGTGTGTCTGTGTGTGAATGGGTGCCTGGGTGAGAGTTTGTGTCTGAGGGTGTGAATGGGTGCCTAAGTGAGAGCTTGTATCTGTGGGTGTGAATGGGTGCCTGAGTGAGAGCTTGTGTTTGTGGGTGTGAATGGGTGCCTAAGTGAGAGCTTGTGTGTGTGGGTGTGAATGGGTGCCTGGGTGAGAGCTTGTGTGTCTGTGTGTGAATGGTGCCTGGGTGAGAGCTGGTGTCTGGGTGAGAGCTTGTGTGTTTGTGGGTGTGAATGGGTGCCTAAGTGAGAGCTTGTATCTGTGGGTGTGAATGGGTGCCTGGGTGAGAGCTTGTGTTTGTGGGTGTGAATGGGTGCCTAAGTGAGAGCTTGTGTGTGTGGGTGTGAATGCCTGCATGGGTGAGATTTTGTGTGTGTGGGTGTGAATCAGTGCCTGGGTGAGAGCTGCTGTGAATGGGTGCGGAGCATTTGTGTGTGATTGAGAGCTTGTGCATAAGAGAGCATGAGTGTGATTGAGAGAGAGACTGGTCAGGGAGATGATGCGTTTCTGTGTGAGAGAGAGAGACTGGTCAGGGAGATGACTGGTGTGAGAGAGACTGAGAATGGTCATGGGGTCTCATGGAGGGGGGGGGGGGTGATTGGTTGTGGGCGCTAAGGAAGAGGACTGTGAGGACAGAGCTTCAGCAGCCCTTGCTGCTTCTGGTGAGTGCTATTGGCCTGGAAGGGAAAGGAGTAGGAGAGTTTCTGGAGAGGGTAAGTAAAGGTGGCTTTTAAGGTTGTTTTTCTTGATTGATTGTCAATTTAATGATTGGGTATTATGTGATGTCTGCTGTTTTGAAATATTTTATTGATATTTGGACATGTTTTAATAATTTTTATGAGTTTTTAATTGTTGGATGTTATTCTGTTCAGCAGCTGTTTTGTACCATTTATTAGTAAAGCTTTACAATTATTTCTGTGTGGGGCTCTATAGCAGCTTGGCTTCTTCTGTTTTCCCAATAGGAAATGTATTAGTGTTTAGGGCCTGGTTTAATAGTTGTGTTTCTTAGATAGGGTTGTTACTGTGTGAGTGTGTTCCATAATGCAGGTGTAACTTTGTGCGGGTTAGTTTGTCTGCATTATTGCAGATCCTGGGACTATGTTAGGTGCTATATTTCTCTTTCCATTTCTCCAGGTTCACACTGCATGCAGTGACTTTTTTGGGTTTCCGTTCCAGTTTCTGTCTCCATATTTATAATGTGAGGTCTTTCTGTACTTGGTGAAGGTCCGTTCTGGGTGTGTGACCGAGGTGAGGTATTTTACTAGCGTGTAGGCATTTGTATCAGTCTTATGTGTTGTGTTTTCTCAATAGGACATGCATTAGTGGTAAATTACTGTCTTTTCATAAGGTCTGGGGAACTGTTGTACAGGCATAAAGGAGACAAATACAGGACTGCTTCTATGACCAAGTCCATAACAAAGCTTAGTTTTTGGGTACTTGCCAGGTTCTTATGGCCTGGATTGGCCTCTGTTGGAAACAGGATGCTGGGCTTGATGGACCCTTGGTCTGACCCAGTATGGCATTTTCTTATGTTCTTATGTCAAGCAGCACTGTCTCAGTTTTCAAGAAGGCTCATCAGCCAGTAAAAATGTTGCTAGCAGTAAATTTTGTATGGGTTATCATAAGGCCTGAGGCTAACTGCATGGAGCGGCAGATACTACCCTTAAGAGAAACATGGGGTTAACCTGCATGGAGCGGCAGTTACTATCCTTAAGAGAAACATGGGGGTAACCTGCACGGAGCGGCAGTTACTACCCTTAACAGAAACATGGGGGTAACCTGCACAGAGCGGCAGTTACTATCCTTAAGAGAAACATGGGGGTAACCTGCACGGAGCGGCAGTAACTACCCTTAACAGAAACATGGGGGTAACCTGCACAGAGCGGCAGTTACTATCCTTAAGAGAAACATGGGGGTAACCTGCACAGAGCGGCAGTTACTACCCTTAACAGAAACATGGGGGTAACCTGCACAGAGCGGCAGTTACTATCCTTAAGAGAAACATGGGGGTAACCTGCACGGAGCGGCAGTAACTACCCTTAACAGAAACATGGGGGTAACCAGCACAGAGCGGCAGTTACTATCCTTAAGAGAAACATGGGGGTAACCTGCACGGAGCGGCAGTAACTACCCTTAACAGAAACATGGGGGTAACCTGCACAGAGCGGCAGTTACTACCCTTAAGAGAAACATGGGGGTAACCTGCACAGAGCGGCAGTTACTACCCTTAACAGAAACATGGGGGTAACCTGCACAGAGCGGCAGTTACTATCCTTAACAGAAACATGGGGGTAACCTGCACGGAGCGGCAGTAACTACCCTTAACAGAAACATGGGGGTAACCTGCACAGAGCGGCAGTTACTATCCTTAACAGAAACATGGGGGTAACCTGCACGGAGCGGCAGTAACTACCCTTAACAGAAACATGGGGGTAACCTGCACAGAGCGGCAGTTACTATCCTTAAGAGAAACATGGGGGTAACCTGCACGGAGCGGCAGTTACTACCCTTAACAGAAACATGGGGGTAACCTGCACAGAGCGGCAGTTACTATCCTTAAGAGAAACATGGGGGTAACCTGCACGGAGCGGCAGTTACTACCCTTAACAGAAACATGGGGGTAACCTGCACGGAGCGGCAGTTACTATCCTTAAGAGAAACATGGGGGTAACCTGCACGGAGCGGCAGTTACTATCCTTAACAGAAACATGGGGGTAACCTGCACGGAGCGGCAGTTACTATCCTTAAGAGAAACATGGGGGTAACCTGCACGGAGCGGCAGTTACTATCCTTAACAGAAACATGGGGGTAACCTGCACAGAGCGGCAGTTACTATCCTTAAGAGAAACATGGGGGTAACCTGCACAGAGCGGCAGTTACTATCCTTAACAGAAACATGGGGGTAACCTGCACAGAGCGGCAGTTACTATCCTTAAGAGAAACATGGGGGTAACCTGCACGGAGCGGCAGTTACTACCCTTAACAGAAACATGGGGGTAACCTGCACAGAGCGGCAGTTACTATCCTTAAGAGAAACATGGGGGTAACCTGCACGGAGCGGCAGTAACTACCCTTAACAGAAACATGGGGGTAACCTGCACAGAGCGGCAGTTACTATCCTTAAGAGAAACATGGGGGTAACCTGCACGGAGCGGCAGTTACTACCCTTAACAGAAACATGGGGGTAACCTGCACAGAGCGGCAGTTACTATCCTTAACAGAAACATGGGGGTAACCTGCACAGAGCGGCAGTTACTATCCTTAAGAGAAACATGGGGGTAACCTGCACGGAGCGGCAGTTACTATCCTTAAGAGAAACATGGGGGTAACCTGCACAGAGCGGCAGTTACTATCCTTAAGAGAAACATGGGGGTAACCTGCACGGAGCGGCAGTAACTACCCTTAAGAGAAACATGGGGGTAACCTGCACGGAGCGGCAGTTACTATCCTTAAGAGAAACATGGGGGTAACCTGCACGGAGCGGCAGATACTACCCTTAAGAGAAACATGGGGGTAACCTGCACAGAGCAGCAGTCTGCTGGGCAGACTTGATGGACAATGTTGGTTTTTTCTGCCATCATTATTACATTACTATGATACTATGTAAAAAAGGTTTAGACAAGTTCCTATAGGAAAGGTCCATTAGCCATTATTAAAGCAGAGTTGCAGAAATCCACTGCTTATTCTTGGGATAAGCAGCTTGGAATCATTCAACCTTTATGGATCCTGCCATGTTCTTGTGACCTGAATTGGCCACTGTTGGAAACTGGATACTGGGTTTTATGGACCTTTGACCTGACCCAGTATGGCAAGTCTTATGTTCTTTTGCTTTTATCTTATGTTATGGAATTTTGCAAACATCTAATATCCAGAAATGAAGAGAAGGCTTGACAGTTTCAAGAAACTCTGAAATCGCAATGTGCTCTTAACAGTGCTGCCGAGCTACCCTAACCCCAGCGTATCAGGAGCGCTGATCCAGTCCTGCTTTTATTAACTGCCATTGTGGCGTATGGAGATGAGAGCTGGAAATGCAGGGGTTTAGTGAGGCTGCAGGTGCATCCCCTCTATAAGACTCACTGCTCTGAGCTGGACAGGTCACCTGTTCTGAAGAGCTCCCCACGGGTGCAGGAAGCTGCTTTATAACTCCCCTTAGGGGGGGAATATTGCACTGCACTTCAGGAGCAGTGAGCAGTCCCCCCTCAGGGCTCAGGTGGGAAGGATCATTCTCCCGAAACTGCTCCTCGATAGGATCCTGAAGGAACTCGGTGATGAGTTCATAGCGAGGGCTTCAGAAATAAGCCCGGCAATAGAGGGGGAAATGTTAAGGCTAGCAGAGGGGACCGCTCCAACGCAGCCTGCTTTGAAGATGGCCCTGCTGACTGCACCCTGCAGAGAGAGCGAGAGAGGGAACAAAAAAATTGCTTTATTAAAAGGTTGGCGGGAAACATTCAAGGCCTGGCAGCTGTGCACACGAATAGAGTTTTAGAGGGCAATTTCCAAAGTCATTTACCCAAGTGAATACTGATGCAGCCAGGTGACGCGATCTGTCCAAAAGGCCCCCGCGGCACTTCCAGGGCATGCGTGAACCTCGACTGGGTCCAAACGCAGCACACGCACGTCTCGTTTTCAGATATCTGCGCTCTGCTTCGACAAACCCCCAACCACCAGCATTCTGCAAATAACAGGTGCATCCTCCCTGGCTGCTGATATTCAGAAGGAAACAGAGGGCATGACTTCCCTTTGAAAACAGAGGGCAAGGTATGCAGGCCGGAAGAGAACCACACATACATTGCAAAATAAACAAACGGGTTATCCAAACCGGCCCCCATAGGAGACAAAGTTATACACAAAAAAACCCCCCAGGATTAAACACCTGAAACTCCGTGTCGCTGTCAGACCGGATGCCGCTGTGCAGGGCCAGGTTAGATGTTCATTTTCTTAGTGCAGTAATGTTTGGCGTATTTCGATGTCTAACGTACTGAATTTTAGTTCATGACATACAGTCACAAGACCATGCTGACCTGAGCCATTTAGGTCCTACTTCGATAATTGTCCCCGGGCTTCTACCTAGTCCCATGTGGACGACATCTGCATTCCTGGTTTACGCGTCCAGCTAATGCGCGAGCTTTTGGAAAGTTGGGCCGTGATCTTCATGCTGCTTCCTCGTGGCTGCTCCTTGGCTTTTCTAATTTTATGCAGATGTCATTAAGCAATCGGATGATATCATGCACGGCCACCCCCAAACCAGATGCCACCAGCTGCAGGTGGATCCCACCCTGAGCTTCCTCTACCACTCTGTAACGGTGCGATTTTAATTGGCAAACCGATCAGCGATGGCTTGTGAGCAGGAGTGCCCTTGGGCCGATAACATACAGAGCTCATTGACTTTTAAACTGTGCCCAAGGCCTGCCACAGCACAGAGCTGGGCATTCATGCTGGCTGGCATAACTTTCACAGCAGGCCGGCAGTGCTGTAGGTAATAATTACTCCCTGTAACCGTAACCCCAGAGAACATAATTACAATGCATGTTAATCCGTTCCCACCATTAGCCTGTCGCTTCGTAGGACACATTAAACAAAATATGCTACGTTACAACGACAATTTGAAAACATTAAAAGTAGATTAATATTGTTTTAATGGCACAATGGCTTGGAAATGAATGCAGGCACTGTGGGTCGCACAATGGATTTTATTTGCAAGAGCAGCTAATGGAACGCTACACGTAGAAGAACATTTTGCAAGAGTTATTAGCTTCTTTTTTTCAGGTGAAACCCAAACTAAACAAAGAAAAGCATGCCACTCCTACACAGCATATTTTCACAGAATCTGGGAAAAGTAGATCTTGGCTACTAGGATGTTGTCTTGGCGTGATCGGTGAGGTCACGAGACAGAGCTATAAGCAGTTCTACACCTGGAACTCTAAAGCTGTAGGACAAATCAGGATATTAACTCATTTACTGACGAATCGCTCTACAAACTGGACCTTCATCAGGATTTGACATGCCTTCAGCTTCTTTTCTGTCAGTCTTCCCTCATGACTAGTAAGAGGATCTAGGGTAGGGGTGGCCAACTCTGGGCCTTAAGAGCCTGGTTTTCCGCATAGCTATGAATATGCATGAGATAGATTTGCATGCTTTGCCTCCATTGTATGCAAATCTATCTCATCCATATTGATTGTGAATATGCTGAAATCCAGGCCTGTTTGTGGCTCTTGAGGACCAGCGTTGGCCATCTCTGCTCCAGTGATTGAGAGGGGAAAATATCCCATCAGCTTTAAGATTATTTGGCACTCAATTGCTGTTTTGGACAATGCACCCATGAAATGATATAGACGTGTAACCCCTACCCCAACCTTCTTCCAGGTCCTACTGAGCACTGATCCACTCGGAGGGTTAGGGACAAGGATTCAGAGATGAGGGACAGATGCAAGCTGTAGGTCCCTAAAGGAGGTCTCACCTTTTAAAAAGAAAAATAGTCCCCACAACAAGTATTGTGTTCCAAACACAAATGAAGCAGTTTTACCGAACAAAAATGAGGCAGCTCAGCATAAACAAATGAATGTGTGCATGCCTGGGGGATGGGGAGGGAGTGGTGTGAAAATGAATGGGAGCCTGCCTGGGGGTCAGTTTCAGTGTGTGAGAATGATTGGGAGCTTGCCTGGGTGTGTTTGTGTGAGAATGACTGGGAGCTTGCCTGGGTGTGTGTGTTTGTGTGAGAATGACTGGGAGCTTGCCTGGGTGTGTGTGTTTGTGTGAGAATGACTGGGAGCTTGCCTGGGTGTGTGTGTTTGTGTGAGAATGACTGGGAGCTTGCCTGGGTGTGTGTGTTTGTGTGAAAATGACTGGGAACTTGCCTGGGTGTGTGTGTTTGTGTGTATGTGAGGGAGCCAGAGAGAGTGAGAGCATGAGTGTGTATGAGAAAATCCAGGGGAGTAAGAGTTTGTGTGTGGAGGGGGAGAGAGTGTCTTAGAGCCTGAGAGTGTGTCAGTGTCTGAGAGCGAGAGGTTATGGTGGGTATAAGAGCATGAATGTGTATGTATGTGACAGTGTATGTGTGAGAGAGAATGGACATGTGAGTATGTGTGAGAGAGAGAGGATAACCTAATCCTGGACAATATCAGGGTGACCGGAAATCAAGAGCTTCCATGCATGGACAGCAGGGGCTTTTTAAAATCCTTATTAGTTGTAATCTATATAAATAACTGTATTTCGCCGGGGTGGGGTGCGTATTTAAACACTGCGTTTATGGTGGGGTTCTTTTGGGGTGGAAAGATGGAGGGCACACACAGTCCCAAACACAAAACGTCCCTGATCTCGGAAAGGCACCTAATTAGCCCTCTACAAAACAATTAACTAAATAGAGAGTGGTAACTTGGTTAGCCACTCCCCTATTTTGATACAGAACACGCACAACCTCCCACTGAAGGACCACGTTTACCACCACCAATTTCTATTTCGGTGTTTTTTTCTCAATCGGCATCCTAGCTGCTTCTTACAGTCTGGGTCCTCTTACCTAAGAAAGCAAACATTTCAGGGGAGGGAGAATGAGGGGAGAGGTGAGTGTGAGGGGAGAGAGTTGGAGTGGGGACAGGGGAGGGAAGGGGGGGGGGTGAGTGACCAAGGAAAAGGAGGATGAGTGCCTGAGGTAAATGAGGAAGGGGGAGGGAGGGTAAAGAACCTGACTCTGCCACTGCAACGCGTGGCCGGGTACCGCTAGTTATTGAATATTGTTTGATGTCTGCTCTTTTTGAAATATTTTATTGGTGTTATATACACATTTTTGAAAATTTCCCTGAGTTAAATTTTTAGTATGATTTTCCTATTGTGATGTCTTATAGTTCTTGATTTTATTGTTTGATGTTTTATGAGGAATGATGGTATTTTCTGTTTTTCCTTTGCTGCGTTACACACAGTCTAACTTGTTGTGATTTCCAGTTCAGTTTGTCTGTGCATTTCTGTGTATATTTTATGGTCCCTGTGTTCTGTGTTTGGTGACTCACCAAATTGTACGTGCAATTGGGTACCCATGGGCCAGTGTGGAGAAAAATCCCCCGGGCCACTGTTTTCCCACAATCCGCCCCTGATCACCGCAGGTGAGGACTTACTTTGAACTTCTCCAGCTGCTCTTGTGTGAGACCTTGGGAGTCCACACTATGTGGGACAATTTCCTCCACACGTAATGGCTAATTCATGCCGGCTCATTGACAGAGAAAGTGTCGGGGTCTTGTAAGATACATAGAGGAAGATAAGGCTGATAATGGCTCACCAGTGTGGAGGTGGTGGAGGTCAGCACTTTCAGAGATTCTGGGCATGTCTGGGACTGATTTGGAGGGCAATGATTGGAAAAGGGTTGAATGTTCTAGTAAAATACTTGGGGGAGAGAAGGTGAAAGAGAAAGGTGTTGAATTGCATGTGGGTGTTGCATTCTTATCTACTCAAAGTGGAACAATCGCATCTGGGGCTGGACCAGTATCTTCCTTTGTTCTGCTGCCTTATACTGTGTTACTATCTTGTCTCATGTTAGAACATAAGAACATAAGAACCTGCCATACTGGGTCAGACCAAGGGTCCATCAAGCCCAGCATCCTGTTTCCAACAGTGGCCAATCCAGGCCATAAGAACCTGGCAAGCATCAGATTGTAGAATGTGTTGTCTTTGGCGGCACACACAGCTACGCCGCTCTCTAAGGAGCTTTGCAAGGCTGTCTTGTTCTTTGGAGAGTGGCCTCACTTGATTCCTTGTGCTGTTAAAAGATTTGCTAAACTATGCTTTATATGAAAAACAGCATGCAGAATGAAGACTGTGACTCCATGAGCTCTGGCAGCAAATCACAGAGCAGCTCCGCCTCTAACCTTCCAGTGCAGCTCCCCATTGGTTGCAGAGAAACTCTGACCCCCTGCCCCCTCAGTGTGATTGGCCCATTGATCCTGCAGAAGTCACAGAGCAGCTCCGCCTCTAACCTTCCAGTGCAGCTCCCCATTGGTTGCAGAGAAACTCTGACCCCTGACCCCTCAGTGGGATTGGCCCATTGATCCTGCAGAAGTTACAGAGCAGCTCTGCGCCATGGACACTGTGGTGGTCATGGAGGAGCTCTGAGCCCTGACCTTCCAGTGTCTTTGTCGCACTGGATGCTACAAGTCATAGAGCAAGGAGATTGCAATTGAAGAACGTGGCCTGATATTCTTAGATAGGATTTTATTTTCCCTCTAAACGGTGCATAATGTTACTTGGCAGGCCTGCTCACACCTAGCAACCACTTTTACATTCATTAAAAACGCCACAGCATGAGCAGCTGTTTTCAATTAATTTTCAGGCCCATTCATTGCTCCAAAACATTGCAGAATTAGTGAGTAATGATGCTAACTTATTTTTTAATATGTCCACATCTGTGCCTTCTGGTTATCGGCAATAACAACATTTGCATTGTCTTCATTGACATTTTCTAAGCAATGAGAAGAGCGATGAGGTGGAAACCGCTCTACAGCTGATATATCCGATGCCCTATAAAGTTAGGGTTAGCAGATGACATGAGGTGGACCATGCACATGTCCCAGAAAAAAGCGAGGACAAAACTAGGGGACACGGGTGAAAATTAAGAGCAGACTGCAATAGACATTTGATTCTGCTTCCTCTCGTGAAGGCTCTCACTGGATCGTGCCCTCCTTTGTCTTCTGTCTCTCTTGCCTGGGAAGGGCTGAAACCCGCCCCTCGGGTCCTCCAGGCTGGCTCTGAGCCAGGCCAAGGGCCCAGAAGTGAGTGAGCTCAGCCCACAGAGCCAAACAGGAGCTGGCACAGAATAAAAAAAAAAGGCAAATGCGTGCCAAAATGATGATAAACTGTTTTCCGACCATGCTGTGCCTCTGCTTGCTCCTTCTCGCCTCAGACTGTTCTCATTTTCTTTCCTCTTCCTATTTCCTCACCACCTGCTCTTCTCTTCTTTCCTTCACTTCTGTACTCTCTCTCGCTCCAGTTTTATTTGCTGCCTCCCTCCCCTCCCCAAATTCACTCCGACTCTGTCCGGGGCCCAGCTCCCTCCAGCGCTCTAAACTTTAGGAAGGGACTTGGGTTTATTGGAGAGGTATTGAGTGTGTATAGTTGGGTTTATTGGAGAGGTATTGATTGTGTATAGTTGGGTTTATTGGAGAAGTATTGAGTGTGTACAGTTGGGTTTATTGGAGAGGTATTGAGTGTGTACAGTTGGGTTTATTGGAGAAGTATTGAGTGTGTATAGTTGGGTTTATTGGAGAGGTATTGATTGTGTATAGGGTTTATTGGAGAGGTATTGAGTGTGTATAGTTGGGTTTATTGGAGAAGTATTGAGTGTGTATAGTTGGGTTTATTGGAGAAGTATTGGGTGTGTATATTGTACTGTTTTCCTTGTATTGCTACATCTTTAGGGGGCTTGTATCAGATTAATTCTCGCTCTCTTTTTTTCTTTTATCTATTCCTGTTTATTTTTTGTATTTTTTAATTATGCTGACTTTTCTTCAATTGCATTTGTATTGCTATTGTAAAAACTGACCCCACCCCATAGAACCCAAGACTGATGGAAGAGTTATTAGGTACCCTAGGCAAATCTTATAGCCTTGCACACATGCCACCCTCCCCCCAAACCGGTCCTCTCTACATATACGCACACAATTAAAATGTATGCATTTATAACAAGCGATTTTGCATGAAAAAGAATATTCAACGTACAGTCTTTTGAGGTAAAAATATCACTTACAGCATGTATGTTATGATTATATTGAATTATAATTACAATATCATAAAGCTCCCATCCAAAACAGCACTAAATGCCATTACTCAAACACTAACAACCCTACCTACTGCAAATAATACATTAGCCCCTAAAATGCCAATACAATGGAACAAGCCAAGTTGCTATAGATCTCTACACAGAAACTACATCCTAGCAGCAGTGCCCTAGGCAGTGATATCACCATGCCATCTCTCTATCTCTTACCTCTCTCTCTCAAATTGCATTCTCCTCACCTTTGCAGGTCCCATCCACGATCTCACCAATCTCTGCCTCACACCACGTGACTCCTTCACTTTTAAACTTGGCACCCTCGTGTCCACTGACGGTGCCCCGCTGACATCGCACGCGCTAGGCGGCCGCCTAGCCTGCCTAATACCTCCCGCCGGCCCTGCCTAGCAGAATACTTCACCTCAGTCACACATGCAGAACACAAACAGACTTTCATCAAATACAGAATAAAGAGACCATAAAGTATAAATAGAAACATGTAGACAAAACTGAACTAGAAACTGCAACAAGCCAGACTCTGCATGCAATGCAGCAATGAAAAAACAAAACACATCATCATTCGTTATGAAACCTCAAACAATAAAATCAAGAAATATAAATCAGCAATAATGGTAAAACTATACTAATAATAAGAATAAATATTTCAAACTCTAGCAAAATTCCATAAAGACTCCTCCCAGTCTCTCATAGAAGCGTCTTCTATACTCCCCTTTATATCCCTTTGGGGGGGGGGGGGGGGAAAGAACCTCTCGTCACTCACCACCACAATGAACGCCCTCTGAACCCCCCTCCCATTACTGGAAAGTCCCTCTTTTTTAAAGATTAAGAAAGCTTTTACTCTAACAGTTATATCTAGGTAGCCCTTACAGTCCCACCTCTCCCCATTTAGGGTCAGATAACACAGCCAGGAATTGTTAACCCCTGGTTATCTGGACTGGAGGATGACTTCTTGCTATCGGTCCTCCATCATCTAGCAGGAGTCCCCATGGTGCATCCTGTTGGGTGATGACATTGTGCTAAATGCAGAGAGCAGGGAAGGAGTAGATGAAGACCTGGGAAGATGGGGACCTCCGATGGAAAGAGGTCTGAAGATCAGCAGAAAGAAGACAGGTTACAGTGATGCGAGTAATAAGATGGAGAATTGTAAAGAAGAAATTGGAGAAGTGAAGGAGCTTAGGTTCCTAGCAGCAGCAGCAATAACCACAAGTGGGTCTCATACCAGGGCGAGGACTGCCATCGGATGACTAAACCGAAGTGAATTCATCGCTTGCGATGAGGCAGGGAATCCTGAGGTGTCCGAATGTGCATTCACGACACAGCCAGGAGGGGTGTGGGCAGAGTGGGGAAGGTGAATTAATCCAGCTCAGCAGTTGGCAGGTAAACCACCGACCTCCCAGAGAGAGAAGACAGATGGAAAGCTTCAAGTCCTAGCTTGGAGAAGAAGAAAGCCTGGGACAAGCACAGGAGATCTCGGAGGGAGAGGTGGGGACTGTAGAGCGGAGCAGTTGGATAGGCCGTGCAATCTTTTTCTGCCTTCGCGTTTCTCTGTTTCTGTAAAGCGGTCCAGGCTGGGGTGGAGGAGGAGGAGTAGCCTAACGGTTAGGGCAGAAGGCTATGACCCACAGAAGCCGGGGCTGAATTCCCCCGGTTACTCCTTGGACAGAATCACTGCACCCTCATTGGCTGAGGTACAAACCGATGAGATTTCTCAAGCTGAGATATTTTATCACGGGGGGGGGGGGGGGGGGGGCAGAAATTATCCTGCAGAGGGGAGGCTGCTCACAATAGTTTTCCCTTTCTCAGCAAAGGTTTCTGGTATTTGCACGGGATAAATGGTCAATAAAAGAATCGCACTGTGAAACTGGCCCAAAGGGCAGGATAGTGGCTCAGCTAGGCCGGGATCGTCACTGCTTAAAGGGCTCGAGGCCCAAGAATCTTCTCTTTCCAAATATGCAAACAAGGCCCTAGGGGTTAATAGCAACCCGCCCCCCCCC